>NW_028188102.1:0-38000 GCF_964204655.1 Triturus cristatus | reverse complement strand
TTGCCTAGTGTCTAGCTGGTTTTTCGACTTAGTTGGCCTGAGATCCTGCTATTCAGGATCTCAGCCTGGCTGTTCTCTCTTTAAAATTAAAACTATGCACCCTAGGTGCATAACCAATTGGAAGTGGATCACCCTGTCAGCCCCTGTACCAGTGTACACTAGGTACCCAGGGCATTGGTGTACCCAAGGCCTGCCAAGGGCTGAAGCATGTATTATGCCACCCCAGGCTTGGCCTAACAATCTGACAACTGGCTGATCACTCAGCTGGGGTAAGTTGGTGTAATCACCTCTTACTTAGGTGTAGTATACCTATACCTAACCTTAAATGGGACACATGGTAACCTATAAGTCACTCCTATGGCAGGCCTTAACAATCCTGAAGGCAGAGTGCTTGGTTCCATGTGAGATGGTGCTCTGGCATGAGCTGAGCCTGTCTGCAGTGGTCGGAACAACTTCCTTCTACTGTTTCCAGATATCGTCATACCATATACTCTTAAGTGCATTATGAACCTCGCGGTTAAATGCTATCTTTGGTTTGGCTTTATCAAAACATGTCGAGTAAGGTGTCATACGAATTGGAATGCTAACCCCTCGCCAATTCTGGCGACGGGGTTAGCATTCCACCCTTCTAGAGGGACACGACATGTACAGTACCTGAAACCCGGGTAAAATCAGACATAGCCTCAGCTCCACAAAATGGATGCTGCCACCACAGACACAAGTCTGCCCTCCTGCTGCTGGGAGTCCTTCCAGCTTGGGAGGTGTGGACAAAGGGTTTCCTGCCAGGGGAGGTGCGTGCACCACCCCAGACAGGATTTTGTGTATTGGTCAGGTAGGGCTTGAAAGAAACCAGACATGCCTGTGGCTCACAAGGAGCCTCGGTGCACATGCCAGTTCAAACCGGTCCTGGGGCACACCAGTCCCGGGCCTGGGGCGAGCTGGACAAAGGATTGGGGGTGTAACCACCCCCCTTCCTGGTCCCACCCATAGGGAGGGACCTAGCAGGTAGTCCGGCCCCTAGAATCCGCTTAAAGGTAGGAGCTGTGTCCTAAGACTTCAGACATCCTGGAATCAACTTAACACTAAGAAGAAGACGGGAACTTCGACGCTCTGCTGCACAGAGGACTGAAGCCAATCTCCCCTGTGGTCAGGGAGTGACCACCTTGCTAACGCAAGCACCATCCAGCGAATCAACGTCTGCTTTGCCGCCGCCTCCCGCCGGAGCCCGAGCCCAGAGACTGACAAGACCTGGACCTCCAGACCTCTCACCGCCTGATCCACAGTCCCTGAAAAGAGGAGACCCGTGGAGGCACCGAGACACGTGGAGCCAGCCATCTTGGAACGACTACAACAAGCTGACAAGTGCAACAACCGAGGCTCCCTCCAAGTTGTGCTTTGGGATCTGAGAAGCCCAACACCCGAGCAGCATCTGCACCAAAGGTGAGCGCTCCAGCATCTCCACGATCTGCGTGGGGCCCTTCTGCATTTTGCCACTCGACGCGCCTAACCGGTTGCTGGCCCGCTGGCTAGTAGCCATCTTGGCGACGAACTTCAAGAAATACACCACTGGTCTGGTTGCTCCAGACTGGCCCTTGCTCCCCTCCAAGGGAGCAGTCCTTCTGACCTTGCTGGTCAGAACCATCAGCTTATTTCATCTCCTACAACAATTGCTTTTGCCAAGGCTTGTTTGCATCGATCAAGTCGCCGACACCGCCGACAGCGAGAGCCTGCGTGGGACAGCTCGTGAACCGACTCCTGGACATCGTCGACCTCCAGGGACCACGTGGCTGCAGAGACAAGCTACACCTTTCTTCCTGTTTGCACCCGACATTGCCTGGTACCCACCTGGTGCCACGCTGGTCACTGGCTAGTGACTGTGAACACTGTCCCCTCTGCTTACAGGTCTTCAACATCTCCGATCCACTCTTGGATCCACTGCATCTCTCCCGGACCGACCGCCTGCAGCATCTTTGTCTTCAGGCTCCACGGAACAGATAGAAGAAACCCGACGCACTTCGAGGCCTATGCACCCGCTTCCTGTGGGTGAGGTAAAGCTGGCACACCTGTGCCCAAGTGTAGTAATACATCTCTAGTGCCTGTGTTCCAAATCTTGAGTTCCTAGTCCATCCGGAAGATCCTCTTTGCAGTAACTTTGTACTTTTTACGCACCCATTGAAACCTATGGGAGCACGCGTGTGACTATTTGCTCTGCACACGCCACCCGTGGACCTCCTGGTCACTAACTGAGGTTAGCTCCTTGTAGGCCCAGCGATTCTAGAGGCCCTAGGCCTTTTCCCTTTTCTGTTCGTGGTACTTATACCACTATTTTAGTATATGGTTTGAGCGGCCACCAGGGCCTATCCATATAAAGTGCAACTTCTGTGTATTCTACTGTAATCTTGTTTGACGATTTGTGCTCCTGTGCTCATAAAGAGACTAGGGGTTACTTTGAGAAATAAATACATATATATTTTGAATATATATCTGTGTGGTGTCCTTTCATTGGTATAAAAGGGGGTTACATTTGGTAAAACAGCTGGCTTAACACGCTTCACGAGTTTAGCCTCAAAAACTGCTTAGCCTACGCTACCACTAGGGCAGCTAGTCCGAAAAGGTTGACTTACTACCACACCATAAGGGTTGCTTGGCATGGTACAAGGTGATCACTTTAACTAGTGAGCATCATATACCAGGCCAACTTCTCTGTAGGAAGGTGGATATCTGACTATGGTTACCCCCAAATTTTTGCCTAGTGTCTAGCTGGTTTTTCGACTTAGTTGGCCTGAGATCCTGCTATTCAGGATCTCAGCCTGGCTGTTCTCTCTTTAAAATGGACTCCATGTACCCTAGGTACATACCCAATTGGTTGGATCACCCTGTCAGCCCCTGTACCAGTGTACACTAGGTACCCAGGGCATTGGTGTACCCAAGGCCTGCCAAGGGCTGAAGCATGTATTGTGCCACCCCAGGCTTGGCCTAACAATTTGACACAACTAGCTGCTCACTCAGCTGGGGTAAGTTGGTGTAATCACCTCTTACTTAGGTGTAGTATACCTATACCTAACCTTAAATGGGACACCTGGTAACCTATAAGTCACTCCTATGGCAGGCCTTAACAATCCTGAAGGCAGAGTGCTTGGTTCCAAGTGAGATGGTGCTCTGGCATGAGCTGAGCCTGTCTGCAGTGGTCGGAACCACTTCCTTCTACTGTTTCCAGATATCGTCATACCATATACTCTTAAGTGCATTATGAACCTCGCGGTTAAATGCTATCTTTGGTTTGGCTTTATCAAAACATGTCGAGTAAGGTGTCATACGAATTGGAATACTAACCCCTCGCCAATTCTGGCGACGGGGTTAGCATTCCACCCTTCTAGAGGGACACGACATGTACAGTACCTGAAACCCGGATAAAATCAGACATAGCCTCAGCTCCACAAAATGGATGCTGCCACCACAGACACAAGTCTGCCCTCCTGCTGCTGGGAGTCCTTCCAGCTTGGGAGGTGTGGACAAAGGGTTTCCTGCCAGGGGAGGTGCGTGCACCACCCCAGACAGGATTTTGTGTATTGGTCAGGTAGGGCTTGAAAGAAACCAGACATGCCTGTGGCTCACAAGGAGCCTCGGTGCATATGCCAGTTCAAACCGATCCTGGGGCACACCAGTCCCGGGCCTGGGGCGAGCTGGACAAAGGATTGGGGGTGTAACCACCCCCCTTCCTGGTCCCACCCATAGGGAGGGACCTAGCAGGTAGTCCGGCCCCTAGAATCCGCTTAAAGGTAGGAGCTGTGTCCTAAGACTTCAGACATCCTGGAATCAACTTAAAACTAAGAAGAAGACGGGAACTTCGACGCTCTGCTGCACAGAGGACTGAAGCCAATCTCCCCTGTGGTCAGGGAGTGACCACCTTGCTAACGCAAGCACCATCCAGCGAATCAACGTCTGCTTTGCTGCCGCCTCCCGCCGGAGCCCGAGCCCAGAGACTGACAAGACCTGGACCTCCAGACCTCTCACCGCCCGATCCACAGTCCCCGCAAAGAGGAGACCCGTGGAGGCACCGAGACACGTGGAGCCAGCCATCTTGAAACGACTACGACAAGCTGACCAGTGCAACAACCGAGGCTCCCTCCAAGTTGTGCTTTGGGTCCTGAGAAGCCCAACCCTCGAGCAGCATCTGCACCAAAGGTGAGCCCTCCAGCATCTCCACGATCTGCGTGGGGCCCTTCTGCATTTTGCCACTCGACGCGCCTAACCGGTTGCTGGCCCGCTGGCTAGTGGCCATCTTGGCGACGAAATCTACGACAAACACCGCTGGTCTGGTTGCTCCAGACTGGCCCTTGCTCCCCTCCAAAGGAGCAGTTCCTCTGACCTTGCTGGTCAGAACCATCAGCTTAAACTCCTTGCCTACAACAATTGCTTTTGCCAAGGCTTGTTTGCTTCGATCAAGTCGCCGACACCGCCGACAGCGAGAGCCTGCGTGGGACAGCTCGTGACTCGACTCCTGGACGTCGTCGACCTTCAGGGACCACGTGGCTGCAGAGTCAAGCTACACCTTCCTTCCTGTTTGCACCCGACATCGCCTGGTACCCACCTGGTGCCACGCTGGTCACTGGCTAGTGACTGTGAACACTGTCCCCTCTGCTTTCAGGTCTTCAATATCGCCGATCCACTCTTGGATCCACTGCATCTCTTCCCGACCGACCGCCTGCAGCACTTTTGTCTACAGGCCCCACGGAACAGATAGAAGAAACCCGACGCACTTCGAGGCCTATGCACCCGCTTCCTGTGGGTGAGGTAAAGCTGGCACACCTGTGCCCAAGTGTAGTATTACATCTCTAGTGCCTGTGTTCCAAATCTTAAGTTCCTAGGTCATCCGGAAGATTCCTTTTGCAGTAACTTTGTACTTTTTACGCACCCATTGAAACCTATGGGAGCACGCGTGTGACTATTTGCTCTGCACACGCCACCCGTGGACCTCCTGGTCACTAACTGACGTTAGCTCCTTGTAGGCCCAGCGATTCTAGAGGCCCTAGGCCTTTTCCCTTTTCTGTTCGTGGTACTTATACCACTATTTTAGTATATGGTTCGAGTGGCCACCAGGGCCTATCCATATAAAGTGCAACTTCTGTGTATTCTGTGATAATCTTGTTTGACGATTTGTGCTCCTGTGCTCATAAAGAGACTAGGGGTTACTTTGAGAAATAAATACATATATATTTTGAATATATATCTGTGTGGTGTCCTTTCATTGGTATAAAAGGGGGTTACTATTGGTAAAACAGCTTGCTTAACACGCATCACGAGTTTAGCCTCAAAGACTGCTTAGCCTACGCTACCACTAGGGCAGCTAGTCCGAAAAGGTTGACTTACAACCACACCATAAGGGTTGCTTGGCATGGTACAAGGTGGTCACTAGAACTAGTGAACAGCATATACCAGGCCAACTTCTCACATTGGTGAGCAGCGGTTGGATTTGAGCTTGCTGTGTTTTACCATTGTAATCTCTTGGTTACCAATTGAAAGATCACATAGGTACCTGTAGGTACATATAAAACAAGATTAGATATACTTAAGTTCTACTGAACTTAGTTGTTGTAGAGCAAAGGGAGTAGCACACCCTGACTACAACTACTAGATAGGTTTAGTAGGTAAACCCAAGTGTAGGTAGATTGCAACACATCCACCCACACTTAAGAGCAATGGCTGGGGCAGAGGGGTCCACTGTACCCATCTCTGTTGAGAGTGACCCCCCGAGGGCACCATCCATCTTTGCTACCCTTAATCAGAATGAGCTCAGGCAGTTGGCAACTCTTAGAGGCCTTAAACAGCCCAAGAACCCTACATCTGCTGTGCTCAGAGCACTCTTGCAAGAAGATGAGAATCAGAGAGAGCTCAAGAGAGCTTCCCAGTTAGCCCCCTTAGGGACAGGAACAGGAGGCCCCCCTTCTGAAGATGCCACTGAAGTACCCCTTTCCAATAGCCATCCCTTAGATGAAAACCATACTACAGAGGAGGAAAGTGAGGGGGATACAGACAGTGGTGAGGATGAAGGGAGAACTAGCCCAGTGCCAAGTGTTATACTTGGCCCAGCTAAACCAAGGCTATTGGGGACTGACAGTGGGTTCACCCCACTGGATCTCCCCAGTGGACTTAACACAGGGCTTGGGAGGCAAAGGAATCGCTCAGGTGACTCCAATGCTTCTCATGGCTCTAGAGGCTCTCAAGGTCACTCCAGGAAAAGGATGACCACCCCTCAGAGGAGGGAACATGAGGCCAAGATGCAAGAAGCCCAGCTGAGGATCAGGAAGCAGGAGCTAGAAGTAGCCCTGATGGAAGAGAAACTGAGCAAGGCTAGACAGCATAGAGAGAGTGGGTCTATACCCACTGGTGGCAGCAATGTCCCTAGGGACAAAGATAGGGTCTTTGACAATAGGAACCTGTCCAAGATTGTGCCCCCCTACAAAAGTGGGGATGACATCCACAAATGGATGACTGCTCTTGAGAGAGCCTGCAAAGTGCAGCAGGTTCCTGAAGACCAGTGGGCAGCAATCTTATGGCTCTCCTTTGAGGGGAGAGGCAGAGATAGACTCCTCACTGTTAGAGAAGAGGATGTCAGAAATTACAGAGTCCTGAAGAGTGTCCTAGTTGATGGGTTAGGCTTAACCACTGAACAGTACAGGTTAATGTTCAGAGACACCCAGAAGACACAGACTCAGGACTGGTCTGAATATGTGGAATGTGCCACTAAGGCTTTGGAGGGTTGGTTGCTGGGAAGTAAGGTGTCTGATTATACAGGATTGTACAATTTGATGATGAGAGAGCAGATTTTAAGTAATTGTCAAAACCAGCTTCTCCATCAACACATGGTAGACTCAGATTTGACCTCTCCCCAAGAATTGGGAAAGAGGGCAGATAAATGGGTCAGGACCAGGATCAGGCCTAAAAACCAGGGTGGTGACCAAAAGAAAGATACCACCAAGCCTCAAGAGAAGGGTGGGGATAAAGAAAAAGAGAAACCTTCCTCAGGGCCCCAAAACTCCACACAGGGTGGTGGGTCCCAAGCTCCCTCCTCTACCACAGCTAAAAAGCCCTACTGCCATGAGTGTAAAACTCCTGGGCATTGGAAAACTGACAGCGGTTGCCCAAGGGCTAAAAACAAAACTGTTCCTCCAATTACTCCTGTCACACCACCTATTACTGTCAGCAGTAATCCCCCAGGTGGTGGGAGTGCCCCCAGAAATCTGGGTGGGTTTACTTGGGGAACACAGGGGGACCCTGGCTTAGCCAATTCCCCTGCAGCAGATACTCTTGTCTGTGATGGTGGCATGGGGTTTGCCAACTTCACTGCCTGTCCCAACACTTTGGGTAGGTACAGACAGGAGCCCTACATCAATGGTACAAAAGCTGAGGCCTACAGAGACACTGGAGCTAGCATCACAATGGTGGCCCATTGGCTAGTTCCCTCTGAGCAGCTTTTGCCTGGTTTCTCCTACCAGGTGACCAACATTGATGGCAAACAGAACAGTCATCCCATGGCAGAGGTATGTCTCAGCTGGGGAGGTGTCACTGGCCCTAAAAGGGTGGCAGTGTCCCCAACCTTGCCTGTAGACTGCTTACTGGGGAATGACTTAGAACTCTCAGCTTGGGCTGGAGTTGAACGAGACACCCATTCTAAAATGGTAGGCCTGTCACAAAAGGGTAGGGGGGTTGTGCCATTCACAACCCCTGTCCAAATAGATTTCCTCCCTGAAAAGGTTGGAAGGGCAGTGGTAGCCACAGCCCAGGCACAGACAAACTTCCCTGTAGAGACTGGCAGAGCTGTGACAGTCACAGCTCAAACACAAACTGAGTGCCCCCCTGAAAAGGTTGGCAAGGCTGTAATGGTCTCAGCCTATACTCAGACTGACATAGGTGTAGTGAAGCCTGAAACTATGGATCACTCCACACAAACTGAGAGTAGTGGGGAGGAAGAAAAGTCTCCCTCTCCCCAGACATTAGGAAAAGGTCAGCCTCCTCAGGGATCTGACCTCACCCCTTGTGAAGGAACTGCCCCAGAGGTAGCCAGGCCTGGCCTGGCAGAGCCTCTGATGTCAGTGGCCCCTTCCAAGGTGGGACCCAGTCTGGTGCAGGTAGCCTGCCTCTCTCTACCCTGCCTCAGTCAGCCCAGGGCTGCAGAGGTCAGGGAGGCCAGTGGACCCCCAGAGGGCCCCTGTCCACAAGAACCCCCCCATCAAAAGAATGAGGATTGCCTGGCTAGTAGCCCTAGTCAGGTGATGGGTAAAAACATTCCTGAGGGATCTCCTTTACAGGTAGTTAGGGACCTCCCCCAGAGGGATTCTGTTGGGCACAAGCAAACCTGGGACCTTAGGGCCCCAAACCTGACCTGTCCCTCCAGTAAGCCCACAAAAGGGACCCAGCCTCCAGCTTTAGGTAGCCAGAGGCTGACCCTGAGAGCACAGTGCAACTCAGTTAAGGAAAGAAAGGCATCCATGGTGGAGGGGGATTGGAGGAAGCTGAGGCCTCACTTTGAGGACACTCACTTCAGTACTCCATCTCAACACCAGCCTTTTACTTTGCCAAGACACACCAAAGGTAGAGATTCCCTATGGTGGAGACCCTCTGATACCCTTAGGGTGGGGGATTGCTTAGTGGACCATGAGACAGGGGGTAACCATGCCAGTGCTGGTTCCTCCTTATATGGCCACTTGGGCAATATAGGCTTACCTGGTCAAGGTCAGCCTTATCTCCCTTCGTTTGGGGGGGGGTTGTGTAGGAAGGTGGATATCTGACTATGGTTACCCCCAAATTTTTGCCTAGTGTCTAGCTGGTTTTTCGACTTAGTTGGCCTGAGATCCTGCTATTCAGGATCTCAGCCTGGCTGTTCTCTCTTTAAAATGGACTCCATGTACCCTAGGTACATACCCAATTGGTTGGATCACCCTGTCAGCCCCTGTACCAGTGTACACTAGGTACCCAGGGCATTGGTGTACCCAAGGCCTGCCAAGGGCTGAAGCATGTATTGTGCCACCCCAGGCTTGGCCTAACAATTTGACACAACTGGCTGCTCACTCAGCTGGGGTAAGTTGGTGTAATCACCTCTTACTTAGGTGTAGTATACCTATACCTAACCTTAAATGGGACACCTGGTAACCTATAAGTCACTCCTATGGCAGGCCTTAACAATCCTGAAGGCAGAGTGCTTGGTTCCATGTGAGATGGTGCTCTGGCATGAGCTGAGCCTGTCTGCAGTGGTCGGAACCACTTCCTTCTACTGTTTCCAGATATCGTCATACCATATACTCTTAAGTGCATTATGAACCTCGCGGTTAAATGCTATCTTTGGTTTGGCTTTATCAAAACATGTCGAGTAAGGTGTCATACGAATTGGAATACTAACCCCTCGCCAATTCTGGCGACGGGGTTAGCATTCCACCCTTCTAGAGGGACACGACATGTACAGTACCTGAAACCCGGATAAAATCAGACATAGCCTCAGCTCCACAAAATGGATGCTGCCACCACAGACACAAGTCTGCCCTCCTGCTGCTGGGAGTCCTTCCAGCTTGGGAGGTGTGGACAAAGGGTTTCCTGCCAGGGGAGGTGCGTGCACCACCCCAGACAGGATTTTGTGTATTGGTCAGGTAGGGCTTGAAAGAAACCAGACATGCCTGTGGCTCACAAGGAGCCTCGGTGCATATGCCAGTTCAAACCGATCCTGGGGCACACCAGTCCCGGGCCTGGGGCGAGCTGGACAAAGGATTGGGGGTGTAACCACCCCCCTTCCTGGTCCCACCCATAGGGAGGGACCTAGCAGGTAGTCCGGCCCCTAGAATCCGCTTAAAGGTAGGAGCTGTGTCCTAAGACTTCAGACATCCTGGAATCAACTTAAAACTAAGAAGAAGACGGGAACTTCGACGCTCTGCTGCACAGAGGACTGAAGCCAATCTCCCCTGTGGTCAGGGAGTGACCACCTTGCTAACGCAAGCACCATCCAGCGAATCAACGTCTGCTTTGCCGCCGCCTCCCGCCGGAGCCCGAGCCCAGAGACTGACAAGACCTGGACCTCCAGACCTCTCACCGCCCGATCCACAGTCCCCGCAAAGAGGAGACCCGTGGAGGCACCGAGACACGTGGAGCCAGCCATCTTGAAACGACTACGACAAGCTGACCAGTGCAACAACCGAGGCTCCCTCCAAGTTGTGCTTTGGGTCCTGAGAAGCCCAACCCTCGAGCAGCATCTGCACCAAAGGTGAGCCCTCCAGCATCTCCACGATCTGCGTGGGGCCCTTCTGCATTTTGCCACTCGACGCGCCTAACCGGTTGCTGGCCCGCTGGCTAGTGGCCATCTTGGCGACGAAATCTACGACAAACACCGCTGGTCTGGTTGCTCCAGACTGGCCCTTGCTCCCCTCCAAAGGAGCAGTTCCTCTGACCTTGCTGGTCAGAACCATCAGCTTAAACTCCTTGCCTACAACAATTGCTTTTGCCAAGGCTTGTTTGCTTCGATCAAGTCGCCGACACCGCCGACAGCGAGAGCCTGCGTGGGACAGCTCGTGACTCGACTCCTGGACGTCGTCGACCTTCAGGGACCACGTGGCTGCAGAGTCAAGCTACACCTTCCTTCCTGTTTGCACCCGACATCGCCTGGTACCCACCTGGTGCCACGCTGGTCACTGGCTAGTGACTGTGAACACTGTCCCCTCTGCTTTCAGGTCTTCAATATCGCCGATCCACTCTTGGATCCACTGCATCTCTTCCCGACCGACCGCCTGCAGCACTTTTGTCTACAGGCCCCACGGAACAGATAGAAGAAACCCGACGCACTTCGAGGCCTATGCACCCGCTTCCTGTGGGTGAGGTAAAGCTGGCACACCTGTGCCCAAGTGTAGTATTACATCTCTAGTGCCTGTGTTCCAAATCTTAAGTTCCTAGGTCATCCGGAAGATTCCTTTTGCAGTAACTTTGTACTTTTTACGCACCCATTGAAACCTATGGGAGCACGCGTGTGACTATTTGCTCTGCACACGCCACCCGTGGACCTCCTGGTCACTAACTGACGTTAGCTCCTTGTAGGCCCAGCGATTCTAGAGGCCCTAGGCCTTTTCCCTTTTCTGTTCGTGGTACTTATACCACTATTTTAGTATATGGTTCGAGTGGCCACCAGGGCCTATCCATATAAAGTGCAACTTCTGTGTATTCTGTGATAATCTTGTTTGACGATTTGTGCTCCTGTGCTCATAAAGAGACTAGGGGTTACTTTGAGAAATAAATACATATATATTTTGAATATATATCTGTGTGGTGTCCTTTCATTGGTATAAAAGGGGGTTACTATTGGTAAAACAGCTTGCTTAACACGCATCACGAGTTTAGCCTCAAAGACTGCTTAGCCTACGCTACCACTAGGGCAGCTAGTCCGAAAAGGTTGACTTACAACCACACCATAAGGGTTGCTTGGCATGGTACAAGGTGGTTACTAGAACTAGTGAACAGCATATACCAGGCCAACTTCTCACATTCTCACACTCTGCCTCTAAGAACACTGTTGCTGCCACCAGGGGTATCTAACCCCTCTTTTCTAGAAGCTCTCAGGAGCTCAAAGGCGTCTCTATCCAAGGCCAATTGCTTGGTTCTGAGGGCAAGCCTAGCTTTCTCATACTGGAGCATCTTGTACCTTCTTTCAGAGGAGGTCTCTCTATGTAAGTATGAGTTCCTCTGATGGACAGAATCCTTGTCAGAGTGATGTGAGTGGTTAGGTTCCCTTGAAGGGGACCTAGACCTCTCTTCCATTCTGCCAACTCTTAGGGAGAATTCCTCTGTCCTGTTCAGATCCTTGTGGATCTGGCCCTTCAATCACAGACTCCAGGTCATCTTGATTATCATCAGACCCAGAGACTTTGGCTGACCCACCCCCTGATCCAGATCCACCAGCTTCTAGAGCCAGTCTAAGATCATCTGCTACAATTAGATTTATCAGGTGTTGTGTGGAGGGACTCTGTCCTAACCCCAGGTGTCTTGCAACACACATGGCCTTCAAGTCAACGAAGGTCATGTCCTTATACTGAGGTTGAGCGGACCCACTGGCTCCACCCCTTAAGGACATTCTAGTGTTATGCAGTGTTGCACTACCTACACTAGCTTGAGCTGTAGCAAGGGTGTGCTATCCCTTCACAAACAGCTCTAAGTTCAGTAGAACTTATTGATACTAGCTTGACTTTATATGTACCTTGAGTACCTTTAGTGGTTTTCAGTTAGTATTTCAAATAGAGATTTTCTGGTAAAACAATGGCAAGCTGGAATCCCACACGCTGCCCACCAATGTGAGAAATTGGCTTGGCATATGCTGGTCACTAGTTATAGTGGCCACCTTGCACCAGTCCAATTCGACTCTTATGGTAGATGGGTTTAAGACAACCTTTTAAAGAAAGCTATCCTAGTGGTAGCTGTGGAGAGCAGCCTTCAGGCTAAGTCTCAGAGGAATGTAAAGCAGCTTGTTTTACCTTATAATCTCTTGAATTACCAAATGAAAGGACAACACAAAGGTATAAATATCAAATATATATGTATTTATTACTAGACACACTCTACTAATCTCCTTATGAGATTAGAAGCCAGATACACATTCAAATGTCAACGTTTCACAATAAATTAAGCACAAATATGGCTGGAGCCCTAGGGACGTACCAGACCATACACTAAAAAAATGGTATAAGGATGTCGACTTGCAAAATGACAAGGCCTGGGGAATCGCTGGGGCTTCCCTTCTGCAGTGATAGCAGGTAAGTAACAGGCCCACGGGAGATGAGTGCAGTGTGTGAACATAGCCGCGGGTTCCCTATTGATTATAATGGTGCAAGTCGCGGTTTGATTTTTAAAGTTCTAGGGTACTTCGAGGAAGTCTACAAGCAAGCCACTTACAAGGTAAGTACTTCGAGGGCCAACACACACTAGGGCACTGGAGTGCACAAGTTACCTCACTCAGGGAAGCCGGGTGCATAGGTGTCTTTTGGTGTCGGGTCGCGTCGCTGTTTTCTATGGGGACCAAAGAAGACTTGCTGCTTGCGTCGACTGAAGAAGTGTCCGGTGGAATCCAAAGGTGGATTCAAGATGGAGTCGACCTGAAAATTGAAGGGACAGTGTTCAAAGTCACTTGCCAGTGACCAGTGGCCAGGAAGATGGCTGACCACGGATGTCAGGTGATTTCAGGTCATCGATGGTGTTTTGACTCTTCGCTCACGAGGTCCAGGAGAGGTCCACGATGACCAGCGGCTGGATTTGGAGTGTCCCACAATGTCTGCAGCTGATGGCGGTATCGGCACCCGTATTGGAGCCAACAAGCCTTGGCAATTGCAAGTCTTGTGTAGACTGGAGAAAGTCAATGGTGCAGACCAGTAAGGTCTGAGGGACTCACTCAGCAAGGGTTAGTGAGGGCAGGCCTGGAGCAATCAGGGGAGCCCTTTGAGTTGATAGGAAAGTCTTCAGGGGACCCACTAGCCAATGGGCAAGTGATCGCAAAGATGCCTCTTCAGGAAATGCTTCACAGGAGCCCACGGTCACTCGGGACGGGGTAGGCCTCTGATTTTCACTGCAAAACCTGCTGGAGGCTTGGGCCACAAATGGTCCAATGCACAAGTCCGTAGGACGTCGTGAAGGGTTTGCACTCGACAATAGTGCACTGTCCCTGGGTATTGCTGTTCCGCATCACTCGTGGGGTCCACTCGCCACAGCTTTGCCGGGGACTCACAATGTCCATCGAGAAGTCATGAAATCAACTTCTAGGGCAGCAGGGACTTCAAACTCTGGCGAGAGCGGGAAAGTTTGCAACCATTGATTAAGGTTTTTGGTGCCTGCCAAGCAGGGGAGTCACTCCTTGACTCCAAGGGAGATTCTTCTGTCTTCCAAAGGTAGTGGAACGTCAAAGGGCCAGGATTCTTCTTTGTAGAGCGTCGTCCAGGGTTATCTGATTTACAATGGCAAAGTTTGCTATCTTATATTGAAGATAGGGGATGGACTAGCTCTATGACCACTCCTCTAGGAGGGTCAGAGGAGGGGGTGGTTACACCCACTTCCCTTTGTCCAGTTTCATGCCAGAGCAAGGACAAGTAGCCCCTGAACCGGTTTGAGCTGGCATATGCACAGAGGAGCCTACTGCTCCCCAGTGCAGGACTTCAAAGCACTCTAGGAGTGCACCCTCCCAGCCCCAATACACTAAATCCTGTCTGGAAGGTGGTGACACCTCCCTGTGACAGGATGCCTTTTGTTGGGCGTCCTCCACTGCGAGTTTCAGTCAGCAGCAGGAGGGCAGCCCAGTGTCTGTGCTGGTGGCATCCATTTTGTGATGCCAGGGCTCTATAGGATTTCTATCGTTTTGAATGTTGTCCCCTCTCGAAGGGTGGGATCATGCTCCCACATCATGGACTGATGTGGGGGTACGATTCCAAGTTGTTTGACACCAAAAACGACATGTTTTGATGCAGTCATTCCAAAGTTAGCATTTCAATGCACTTAAGAGTATATGGTTTAACCGCATCCACAAACCGCCATAGAGAATAGACTCTGGTAGCTGCAGAGGGGCCCTGCTCAGGCAGAGGCACCTCCTCACATTGTAAACCAAGCACCCTGCCCTCAGGATTGATAGGGCCTGCCATAGGGGTGGCTGATAGGTTTATATGTGTGTGTATGGTGAGATATAGGAACTTATACCTCAGTGAGGAGTGCTAACACTACCTCACACAGGCTGCAGTAGCAGGCCTGTGGTGTCAGATTGAGAATGCTTCCCAGGGGTGGCATAATACATGCTGCAGCCCCTGGTAGGCCTGTGAAGTGCCTATGCCCTACTAGGGGCTCATAAGGTACCACAGTATCCAATCACTAGTGCATCTAATATGCACACAAAGTCGTTTAGAGAGAACAGAGAGACTGCGGCCCTGAGTATTAGCAGGGACCCAGCCAGACTACAGCCAGAAACCAGTGTATACAATAGAAAAAAGTGGGAGCAAAATAAGTGCAGATCCTACTCTCCTACACAGAGCAAAGGTGAGATTCTCATATTTATAGGGAAGGAGCTCACTGGTTCCTGGTAGGGACCCATTAGTTCCTAACTGGTTAGAAATTACTAATGTGGTGTGGTGTTTTGCACTACCTACACTAGTGTGGCCTACTAAACTCTCTTGAGTTGTAGAAAGGGTGTGCTATCCCTTAACACACAACTCTAAGTTCAGTAGAACTTACTGTAGCTAAACTTGATATTATATGTACCTCAGGTTCCTTCAGTGGTTTTCAGTTGATCAATTCAATTGAGATTATCTGGTACAACAATAGCAAGCTGGAATCCCACACGCTGCACAACAATGTTAGAAGGTGGCCTGATATATACCGTCCACTAGTTCTAGTGGGCACCTTGTATCAGTCCAAACAACCCCTTATGGTGATAGGTTAAAGACAACCTTTATTGAAAGCTATCCTAGGGGAAGCTATGGAGAGCAGCCTTCAGGCTAAGTCTTGAAGGAATGTAAAGCAGCTTGTTTTACCAGTCTATAATCTCTTGAATGATCAAATGAAAGGACAACCACACCAGGTATATATTTAAAATATATGTATTTAGGTTAACACACACCCCTCTAGTCTCTTTATGAGTTCGAAGTACTTACGTTACAAGATAGCAATCATCAGTAAAAGCACAAATACACGTTTGGGCCCTAGGGGCGTACCAAACCATATACCAAAAAAGTGGTATAAGAACCATGATTAGAACAAGCACTAGGCCTATTGCCTCTAGAATCGCTGGGACCCCAAGGAACCACCCAAGGTAGTGACACAGGGGACCCACGGGGACTGTATGCAGTGTGTAAAGACAACCGCGGGTACCTATTATCTTCTATGGGCAATGTCACGGTTTGAAATTTAAAGATTAGGGACACTTCTAATCGAGTCTGAACCAAACCCTTCTGGACTTAAGAAGTTCTAGGGCTAGCACCCAAGAGAGCACCGGAGTACTCGAGTTACCTCACCCAGGGAAGCCGGGTGCATAGGTGTATTTTGGTGTCGGGTCGCGTCGTAGATTTCAATGGAAGCCTGCAAAGAACTGCTGCTGCCGTGAAGAGAAGTGTCCGCAGAGATCCAAGCCTGGATCTAGGATGTAAGGAACCTGAAAGCAGAGGGGGACAGAGTCTGGGTCACGAGCCAGTGACCGAGGGAAAGATGGACCTATGCCCACAGATGTCGGGTGCTTCAGGTGAGTTGATGGGTGTCTTGACTCTTCAGCCATGAGGTCCAGGAGGCATCGATGAAGTCCACGAGCCAGATTGAGCTGTCCCACGAAGCCTGTCGAGTGCTGCAGTGTCGGCAACCAGAATGGAACCAACAAGCCTTGGCAATGGCAAGTCACTGGAATTTAGAGAAAGTACTGTGGTGCAGACCAGCAAGGACTGAGGGACTCACCCTGCGAAGGCAAGTTGGGGCACATCTGGAGCAACCAGGTAAGCCAATCAGAAAAGGAGTCGCCTTCGTGGGGACCTGCTAGCCAACGGGCTAGTGATCGCAAAGGAGCCTCGAGCAGTCGCACTTGAAGCTGGCCCACGGGTCACTCGTGGAGTGGAGGCCAACAAACTTTGGTGCAGGAGGTGTTCAAGGTTGGGGCTACTCGGAGCCTAAAGCACAACTTCGAGGAGAACCAGGAAGATAGTGTTGCTGCAAAAGTTCACGATGTCCAGGGGTCGCGGTTCAACATCACCCACGATAGCCACGGGCCTCAGCTTTGCTGTGGCCTCAGGGTAGCCTCGGAAAAGTCTGGAAATCCACCTCTGGGGATGCAGAGACTTCGGTGTCCGGCGGGAGCTTCAGAATTGCAGACCGGTCAGTTGCTTCTTTGGTGCCTGCCAAGCAGGGGAGTCACTCCTTGACCCCAAGGGAGATCTCTTCAGTTTTCTAGTCGGGAAAGAATGTCGAAGGTCCAGGATGTACATTGCAGAGTTTCCTCCAGGGTAATCTAAAGTCTTAGGGACTGGATTCCTATACTTATAGTAAGTTTAGGGGATGGACTAACTCTAAGGCCCCACCTATGGGTGGGCCAGGATAGAGCCGCGGTTACACCCATTTCCTTTGTCCAGTTTTGCGCCAGATCAGGGGCAGGTAGCCCATGCAACCGGTTTGAACTGGATTACGTACAGGGACACCAAGTGTGCCCCCAGTGCAGGACTTCAAAGCACCAGAGAGTGCTCCCGCCCAGCCCCAATACACATCAGCCTGTCTGGGGAGGTGGGGAGTTTCGGTCAGCAGCAGGAGGCCAGACCCCTGTCTGTGGCAGAGGCATCCATTTTGTGATGCCAGGGCTCAGGAAAATCCTACCGGGTTTAGCCAGTGTGAACATGTCTCTCCCTCTAGAAGGATGGAATGCTACCCACGCTGCCACAACTGGTGGGGGTAGTATTCCAAAGCGTTTGACACCAAACACGACATGTTTTGATGCAGCCATCCCAAAGTTAGCATTTATCGCGAGGTTATAATGCACTTAAGAGTATATGGTATGGCTGTATCACAGAACAGCCATAAGGAAGTATTTCTGAAAGTTGCAGAGGGGTTCAGCTCATGCTTGGACACCCTCTCACATAAAACCAAACACTCTGCCTTCAGGATTGTCAAGGCCTACCATAGGAGTGGCTTATAGGTTTATGTGTGTCTGTATAGGGTAGTGATATAGGTAGCATATACCACAGTAAGGGGTGCAGGCACACCCTTACACAGGCTGCAGTAGCAGACCTGTGGTGCCATTTTGGAGTGCTTCCCAGGGGTGGCATAATACATGCTGCAGCCCCTGGTAGGCCTCTAAGGTACCTATGCCCTAGGTACATAGTATACCCTATACTAGGGGCTTATAATGCACTCTAGAATCCAATTAGATATGTACCTAATGTACATGGAAACCATTTTAGAGAGGAAGCAGCTAGGCTGTGGTCCTGATTAGCAGGGCCACAGCCAGTCTAAGGTAGAAAAACAGGGAAACACAGGCAAAAAGTGGGGGTACCCATGTGAAGCAGATCGTACTCTCCTACAACACACACAACCACAGCCATACACACACACAACCACACACACACAACCACAGCCATACACACACACAAAACCACACAAAACCATACCCACACACCACCACACCACCACACCCACACACAACCACACCCACACAACCACACCCACACAACCACACCCACACAACCACACCCACACAACCACAACCACAACCACACCCACACAACCACACCCACACAACCACAACCACACCCATACACACCACCACAACCATACACACCACCACAACCATACACACCACCACAACCACACACACCACCACAACCACACACACCACCACAACCACACACACCACACACACCACCACAACCACACACACACCACCACAACCACACACACAACCACACACAACCACACACACACACACACAACCACACACACACACAACCACACACACACACAACCACACACACACACACAACCACACACACACACACACAACCACACACACACACAACCACACACACACACAACCACACACACACACAACCACACACACACACAACCACACACACAACCACACACAACCACACACAACCACACACAACCACACACAACCACATACAACCACACACAACCACACACAACCACACACAACCACACAACCATACCCACACACAACCACAACACACCACAACACAACCACAACCACACAATCACACACAAACAACCACACAGACACAACCACACCCACAACCACACCAACCACACCCAACCATACAACTTTATACATAACCACAACCCCACACACAACCAGACACAACCACACCCACACTCAACCACAACCACACTCAACCACAACCACACTCAACCACACATACACACAGCCACACACACACAACCACACACACACAACAACACATACACACAACCACACAACCACACAGAACCACATACACACACAACCACACACAACTGTGCACACACACAGACACACACACAACCACGCACACACATACCACAACCACACAGACACACACATAACCACACAGACACACACATAACCACACAGACACACACACCACACAGACACACACACACACACACACACACACAACCCCAACCACACATAACCACATAACTTCACACAAAACCACAACCACACACACAACCTCACACACAACCACACACAACCACACACAACCACAACCACACACAACCACAACCCCACACAATCACACACAACCACACACAACCATACAACTTCATACATAACCACAAACCCACACACAACCAGACACTCAACCACACCCACACTCAACCACACACAACGATACCCACACAACCACACACACACACACACAACCACACACCCCCCCAACCCCACACACAGCCCCAACCCCACACACACCCCCAACCCCACACACACCCCCAACCCCACACACACCCACACACAACCACACACACACACACAACCACACACCCAACCACATACACAACCACATACACAACCACATACACAACTGTGCACACACACAATCACGCACCCATACAACCACACCCATACAACCACACCCATACAACCACACTCACTCAACCACACCCTCACTCAACCACACCCACACACTCACTCACTCAACCACACCCACACACTCACTCACTCAACCACACCCACACACTCACTCACTCAACCACACCCACACACTCACTCACTCAACCACACCCACACACTCACTCAACCACACCCACACACTCACTCAACCACACCCACACACTCACTCAACCACACCCACACACACACTCAACCACACCCACACACACACTCAACCACACCCACACACTCAACCACACCCACACACTCAACCACACCCACACACTCAACCACACCCATACACACAACCACACACACAACTGTGCACCCACTCAACCACACCCACACCCACTCAACCACACCCACACCCACTCAACCACACCCACACCCACTCAACCACACCCCCACACACTCAACCACACCCCCACACACTCAACCACACCCACACACTCAACCACACCCACACACTCAACCACACCCATACACACAACCACACACACAACTGTGCACCCACTCAACCACACCCACACCCACTCAACCACACCCACACCCACTCAACCACACACACTCAACCACACCCCCACACACTCAACCACACCCCCACACACTCAACCACACCCCCACACACTCAACCACACCCCCACACACTC
The DNA here is from genome assembly GCF_964204655.1 of Triturus cristatus. NCBI lineage: Eukaryota > Metazoa > Chordata > Amphibia > Caudata > Salamandridae > Triturus > Triturus cristatus. Next base: position 17,732 of record NW_028188102.1, on the reverse strand, counting down.
AACCACACCCCCACACACAACCACACCCCCACACACAACCACACACACCCACACAACCACACCCACACAACCACACCCACACAACCACACCCACACAACCACACCCACACAACCACACACACCACAACAACCACACCCACACACAACCACACACACACCACAACCATACACACCACCACAACCACACACACACACAACCACACACACACACAACCACACACAACCACACACACACATAACCACACAACCACACACAACCACACACAACCACACACAACCACACACAACCACACACAACCACACACAACCACACACAACCACACACAACCACACACACACCCACACACAACCACAACACACCACAACACACCACAACACAACCACACAATCACACACAAACAACCACACAGACACAACCACACCCACAACCACACCAACCACACCCAACCATACAACTTTATACATAACCACAACCCCACACACAACCAGACACAACCACACCCACACTCAACCACAACCACACTCAACCACAACCACACACAGCCACACACACACAACCACACAACCACACACACACAACCACACACAACCACACATACACACAACCACACAACCACACAGAACCACATACACAACAATACACAACTGTGCACACACAGACACACACACAACCACGCACACACATACCACAACCACACAGACACACATAACCACACAGACACACACATAACCACACAGACACACACACACACCACACAGACACACACACACACACACACACACAACCCCAACCACACATAACCACATAACTTCACACAAAACCACAACCACACACACAACCTCAACCCCACACAACCACAACCCCACACAATCACACACAACCACACACAACCATACAACTTCATACATAACCACAAACCCACACACAACCAGACACTCAACCACACCCACACTCAACCACACACAACCACACACACAACCACATACAACGATACCCACACAACCACACACACACACAACCACACCCCCCCAACCCCACACACACCCCCAACCCCACACACACCCCCAACCCCACACACACCCCCAACCCCACCCACACCCCCAACCCCACACACACCCACACAACCACACACACACACAACCACACACATACACAACCACACACACACACACAACCACACACCCAACCACATACACAACCACATACATAACTGTGCACACACACACACAATCACGCACCCATACAACCACACCCATACAACCACACTCACTCAACCACACCCACACACTCACTCAACCACACCCACACACTCACTCAACCACACCCACACACTCACTCAACCACACCCACACACTCACTCAACCACACCCACACACTCACTCAACCACACCCTCACACTCACTCAACCACACCCACATACACACTCACTCAACCACACCCACACACACACTCACACAACCACACCCACACACACACTCACTCAACCACACCCACACACTCACTCAACCACACCCACACACTCACTCAACCACACCCACACACTCACTCAACCACACCCACACACTCACTCAACCACACCCACACACAACCAGACACAACCACACCCACACTCAACCACAACCCCACACACAACCAGACACAACCACAACCCCACACACAACCAGACACAACCACACCCACACTCAACCACAACCCCACACACAACCACACCCAACCACAACCCCACCCACACTCAACCAGACACAACCACACCCACACTCAACCACAACCCCACACACAACCACACCCAACCACAACCCCACACACAACCACACCCAACCACAACCCCACCCACACTCAACCAGACACAACCACACCCACACTCAACCAGACACAACCACACCCACACACCACAACCCCACACACAACCAGACACAACCACATACCCACACTCAACCACATACCCACACTCAACCACATACCCACACTCAACCACATACCCACACTCAACCAGACACAACCACACAACCACACAACCACACAACCACACAACCACACAACCACACAACCACACAACCACACAACCACACATACACACATACACACATACACACACATACACACACATACACACACTCAACCACAACCACACAGACACACACACATAACCACACAGACACACACACATAACCACAGACACACACACACAACCCCAACCACACAACCACATAACTTCACACATACACAACCACACACACAACTGTGCACACACACAACCTCACACACAACCTCACACACAACCAAAACCCCACACAATCACACACAACCACACACAACCACACACAACCATACAACTTCATACATAACCACAACCCCACACACAACTAGACACAACCACACTCAACCACAACCCCACACACAACTAGACACAACCACACCCACACTCAACCACAACCCCACACACAACTAGACACAACCACACCCACACTCAACCACAACCCCACACACAACCAGACACAACCACACCCACACTCAACCACATACCCACACTCAACCAGACACAACCACATACCCACACTCAACCAGACACAACCACATAACCACAACCACACATACACACATACACACATACACACATACACAACTGTGCACACACACAATCACGCACACATACAACCACACACACTCAACCCCAACCACACACACTCAACCACATAACCACACACACACACACACATAACCACACAGACACACACACATAACCACACAGACACACACACATAACCACACAGACACACACACATAACCACACAGACACACACACATAACCACACAGACACACACACACAACCCCAACCACACACAACCACAACTTCACACATACACAACCACACACACAACTGTGCACACACACAACCTCACACACAACCACAACCACACAACCACACAACCACAACCACACACAACCACACACAACCATACAACTTCATACATAACCACAAACCCACACACAACCAGACACTCAACCACACACACACTCAACCAACCACACACACACCCACACATACACACACCCACACACCCACACACATACAACTACACACACATACAACCACACACACACACACACACCCACACAACCACACACATACATAACCACACACACAACTGTACACAGCCACACCCAGCCACACACACAACCACACACACAGCCATAACCAACCACACACAACCAACCACACACACCCACACACCTACACACCCACACACATACACACCCACACACATACACACCCACACACATACACACCCACACACATACACACCCACACACACCCACACACACCCACACCCACACACACCCACACACACACATACACACCCACACACACACACACACACACACACCCACACACACACTCAACCACACACACACACTCAACCACACACACACACTCAACCACACCCACACACACACTCAACCACACACACACACACTCAACCACACCCACACACACTCAACCACACACACACACCCAACCACACACATACACACCCACACACACACTCAACCACACCCACACACACACAACCACACCCACACACACACAACCACACCCACACCCACACAACCACACCCACACACACACAACCACACCCACACACACACTCAACCACACCCACACACACACTCAACCACACCCACACACTCAACCACACCCACACACACACTCAACCACACACACACACACACTCAACCACACACACACACACCCACACACACACAACCACACACACACAACCACACACACACTCAACCACACCCACACACACACTCAACCACACACACACACACTCAACCACACACACACTCAACCACACACACACACACTCAACCACACACACACTCAACCACACACACACACACACACACCACACACACACACACACACACACTCAACCACACACACACACACAACCACACACACACACACACTCAACCACACACACACACACACTCAACCACACACACACACACTCAACCACACACACACACACAACCACACACACACACACACAACCACACACACACACACACTCAACCACACACACACACTCAACCACACACACACACTCAACCACACACACACACTCAACCACACACACACACTCAACCACACACACACACTCAACCACACACACACACTCAACCACACACACACACTCAACCACACACACACACTCAACCACACACACACACTCAACCACACACACACTCAACCACACACACACTCAACCACACACACACTCAACCACACACACACAACCACACACACACACTCAACCAGACACACACTCAACCAGACACTCACACAACCAAACAACCACACAACCACACAACCACACAACCACACAACCACACATACACACAACCACACATACACACATACACACATAACTGTGCACACACACAATCACACACACATACAACCACACACACTCAACCACAACCACACAGACACACACATAACCACACAGACACACACACATAACCACACAGACACACACAACCCCAATCACACACCACATAACTTCACACATACACAACCACACACACAACTGTGCACACACACAACCACAACCACAACCACACACAACCACAACCCCACACAATCACACACAACCACACACAACCATACACAACCATACAACTTCATACATAACCACAAACACACACAACCAGACACTCAACCACACCCACACCTACATAACCACACACATACATAACCACACACACAACTGTGCACACCCACACAGCCACACCCAGCCACACACACAGCCACACACACAGCCACACCCAACCACACACTCAACCACACACACACACTCAACCACACACACACACTCAACCACACACACACACTCAACCACACACACACACTCAACCACACACACTCAACCACACACACACACTCAACCACACACACACTCAACCACACACACACTCAACCACACACACACTCAACCACACACACACACTCAACCACACACACACACACTCAACCACACACACACACACACACACACAACCACACACACACACTCAACCACACACACACACTCAACCACACACACACGCTCAACCACACCCACACACTCAACCACACCCACACACTCAACCACACACACTCAACCACACACACACACTCAACCACACACACTCAACCACACACACACACTCAACCACACACACACTCAACCACACACACACTCAACCACACACACACTCAACCACACACACACACTCAACCACACACACACACACTCAACCACACACACACACACACACACTCAACCACACACACACACTCAACCACACACACACACTCAACCACACACACACACTCAACCACACACACACACTCAACCACACCCACACACACACTCAACCACACCCACACAACCACACAACCACACACACACACACTCAACCACACACACACACACTCACCCACACACACACTCAACCACACCCACACATACACTCAACCACACCCACACACACACTCAACCACACCCACACACACACTCAACCACACCCACACACACACTCAACCACACACACTCACAAACTCAACCACACACACTCAACCACACACACTCAACCACACACACACACTCAACCACACACACACACTCAACCACACACACACAACCACACACACACACTCAACCACACACACACACTCAACCACACACACACTCAACCACACACCCACACTCAACCACACACACACACAACCACACACACACACTCAACCACACACACACACTCAACCACACCCACACACACTCAACCACACCCACACACACTCAACCACACCCACTCAACCACACCCACACACACTCACACACTCAACCACACACACACTCACACACTCAACCACACACACACTCACACACACAACCACACAACCACACACAACCACACAACCACACACACACACACACACACACTCAACCACACCACCACAACCACACCACCACAACCACACCACCACAACCACACCACCACAACCACACACTCATCCACACACACACACTCATCCACACACACACACTCAACCACACACACACACTCAACCACACACACACACTCAACCACACACACACACACACACACTCAACCACACACACACACACACACCACACACACACACACACTCAACCACACACACACACACACTCAACCACACACACACACACACTCAACCACACACACACACTCAACCACACACACACACACACTCAACCACACACACACTCAACCACACACACACACACACACTCAACCACACACACACACACACACACACACTCAACCACACACACACACACACTCAACCACACACACACTCAACCACACACACACACACACTCAACCACACACACACACTCAACCACACACACACACTCAACCACACACACACACTCAACCACACACACACACTCAACCACACACACACACACTCAACCACACACACACACACAACCACACACACACACTCAACCACACACACACACTCAACCACACACACACACTCAACCACACCACCACAACCACACCACCACAACCACACCACCACAACCACACCACCACAACCACACACTCATCCACACACACACACTCAACCACACATACACACACACACTCAACCACACACACACACACTCAACCACACACACACACACACACTCAACCACACACACACACTCAACCACACACACTCAACCACACACACTCAACCACACACACACACTCAACCACACACACACACTCAACCACACACACACACTCAACCACACACACACACTCAACCACACATACACACTCAACCACACACACACACTCAACCACACACACACACTCAACCACACACACACACTCAACCACACACACACACACTCAACCACACACACACACACAACCACACACACACACTCAACCACACACACACACTCAACCACACACACACACACTCAACCACACACACACACACACACACTCACACACACACACACACACTCAACCACACACACACACACACTCAACCACACACACACACACACTCAACCAGACACACACTCAACCAGACACACACTCAACCAGACACACACTCAACCAGACACACACTCAACCAGACACACACTCAACCACATACCCACACTCAACCAGACACACAACCACACAACCACACATACACACAACCACACACATAACTGTGCACACACACAATCACGCACACATACAACCACACACACTCAACCACAACCACACAGACACACACACATAACCACACAGACACACACACACACACAACCACACACACTCAACCCCAACCACACACCACATAACTTCACACATACACAACCACACACACAACCTCACACACAACCACAACCACACACAACCACAACCACACACAACCACACACAACCTCACACACAACCACAACCACACACAACCACAACCACACAACCACAACCACACACAACCACAACCCCACACAACCACAACCCCACACAATCACACACAACCATACAACTTCATACATAACCACAAACCCACACACAACCAGACACACACCCACACACACCCACACACACCCACACACACCCAACCAGACACACACTCAACCAGACACACACTCAACCAGACACACACTCAACCAGACACACACTCAACCAGACACACACTCAACCAGACACACACTCAACCACATACCCACACTCACCAGACACACAACCACACAAACCCCACACAACCACACATAACCACATAACCACACAACCACACAACCACACAACCACACAACCACACAACCACACAACCACACATACACACACACACATACACACATACACACATACACACATACACACACACACATACACACAACCACACACATAACTGTGCACACACACAATCACGCACACATACAACCCCACACTCAACCACAACCACACAGACACACACATAACCACACAGACACACACACACACCACACACAACCACACACACACAACCCCAACCACACACCACATAACTTCACACATACACAACCACACACACAACTGTGCACACACACAACCACAAACACAACCTCACACACAACCTCACACAACCACAACCACACAACCACAACCACACACAACCACAACCCCACACAATCACACACAACCACACACAACCATACAACTTCATACATAACCACAAACCCACAAACAACCAGACACTCAACCACACACACACCCACACATACACACACCCACACACAACCACACACACAACCACACACACACCTACATAACCACACACATACATAACCACACACACAACTGTGCACACCCACACAGCCACACCCAGCCACACACACAGCCACACACACAGCCACACACACAGCCACACCCAACCACACAACCAACCACACACACAGCCACACCCAACCACACACCCAACCACACACACACTCAACCATACACACACACTCAACCACACACACACACTCAACCACACACTCAACCACACCCACACACACACTCAACCACACCCACACACACACACTCAACCACACACACACTCAACCACACACACACTCAACCACACACACACTCAACCACACACACACACTCAACCACACACACACTCAACCACACACACACTCAACCACACACACACACTCAACCACACACACACACTCAACCACACACACACACTCAACCACACACACACACTCAACCACACACACACACACTCAACCACACACACAACCACACACACACACTCAATCACACACACAACCACATACACACACTCAACCACAACCACACACACACTCAACCACACACACACTCAACCACACACACACACAACCACACACACACAACCACACACACACACACAACCACACACACACACTCAACCACACACACACACTCAACCAGACACACACACTCAACCAGACACACACTCAACCAGACACTCACACAACCACACACACACACACACACACTCAGCCACACACACACACTCAGCCACACTCAACCACACACACACACAACCACACACTCAACCACACACACACTCAACCACACACACACTCAACCACACACACACTCAACCACACACACACTCAACCACACACACACTCAACCACACACACTCAACCACACACACTCAACCACACACACACTCAACCACACACACACTCAACTACACACACACTCAACCACACACACACTCAACCACACACACACTCAACCACACACACACACTCAACCACACACACACTCAACCACACACACACTCAACCACACACACTCAACCACACACACTCAACCACACACACACTCAACCACACACACACTCAACCACACACACACTCAACCACACACACACACTCAACCACACACACACTCAACCACACACACTCAACCACACACACACTCAACCACACACACACTCAACCACACACACACACAACCACATACACACAACCACACACACACAACCACACACACACAACCACACACACACACACAACCACACACACACACACTCAACCACACACACACACAACCACACACACACACTCAACCACACACATACACTCAACCACACACATACACACTCATACACAACCACAACCATACAACCACACACAACCACACACAACCACATACACAACCACATACACAACCACACACACAACCACACACACAACCACACACACAACCACACACACAACCACACACACACTCAACCACAACCGCAACCACACTCAACCACACACATATACACACATACACAACCATACACACAATCACACATACACACAACCGCGCAGAACCACACACAACCACACACACAACCACACAACCACACATACACACAGCCACACACACAACCACACAATCACACATACACACAACCGCGTAGAACCACACAACCGCGCAGAACCACACACACAACCACATACACACACCCACATACACACAACCACACACACAACCACATACACACACAACCACACACAACTGTGCACACAACCACATACACACACAACCACACACACAACCACATACACACACAACCACACACAACTGTGCACACAACCACATACACACACAACCACACACAACTGTGCACACACACAACCACACACACAACCACACACACAACCACACAACCACACATACACACAACCGCGCAGAACCACACACAACCGCGCAGAACCACACACACAACCACACACACACAACCACACACACAACCACACATACGCACAACCACACACACAACCACACATACACACAGCCACACACACAACCACACATACACACAGCCACACACACAACCACACATACACACAACCGCGCAGAACCACACACAACCACACACACAACCACATACACACACAACCACAACCACACAACTGTGCACACACACACACACCACAACACAACCACACACACACACTCAACCACACACACACACTCAACCACACACACACACTCAACCACACACACACACTCAACCACACACACACAACCACACACACACACAACCACACACACACACTCAACCACACACACACACTCAACCTCACACACACACTCAACCACACACACACACTCAACCACACACTCAACCACACACACACACTCAACCACACACACACTCAACCACACACACACTCAACCACACACACACTCAACCACACACACACTCAACCACACACACACTCAACCACACACACACACTCAACCACACACACACACTCAACCACACACACACACACTCAACCACACACACACACTCAACCACACACACACACTCAACCACACACACACACTCAACCACACACACTCAACCACACCCCCACACACTCAACCACACCCCCACACACTCAACCACACCCCCACACACTCAACCACACCCCCACACACAACCACACCCCCACACACAACCACACCCCCACACACAACCACACACACCCACACAACCACACCCACACAACCACACCCACACAACCACACCCACACAACCACACCCACACAACCACACCCACACAACCACACCACAACAACCATACACACCACCACAACCACACCCACACACAACCACACACACACCACAACCATACACACCACCACAACCACACACACACACAACCACACACACACACAACCACACACAACCACACACACACATAACCACACAACCACACACAACCACACACAACCACACACAACCACACACAACCACACACAACCACACACACACCCACACACAAACCCACACACAACCACACACAACCACACACACACCCACACATAACCACAACACACCACAACACACCACAACACACCACAACACAACCACAACCACACAATCACACACAAACAACCACACAGACACAACCACACCCACAACCACACCAACCACACCCAACCATACAACTTTATACATAACCACAACCCCACACACAACCAGACACAACCACACCCACACTCAACCACAACCACACTCAACCACCACCACACACAGCCACACACACACAACCACACAACCACACACACACAACCACACACAACCACACATACACACATACACACAACCACACAACCACACAGAACCACATACACAACAACACACAACTGTGCACACACAGACACACACACAACCACGCACACACATACCACAACCACACAGACACACATAACCACACAGACACACACATAACCACACAGACACACACACACACCACACAGACACACACACACACACACACAACCCCAACCACACATAACCACATAACTTCACACAAAACCACAACCACACACACAACCTCAACCCCACACAACCACAACCCCACACAATCACACACAACCACACACAACCATACAACTTCATACATAACCACAAACCCACACACAACCAGACACTCAACCACACCCACACTCAACCACACACAACCACACACACAACCACATACAACGATACCCACACAACCACACACACACACAACCACACCCCCCCAACCCCACACACACCCCCAACCCCACACACACCCCCAACCCCACACACACCCCCAACCCTACCCACACCCCCAACCCCACCCACACCCCCAACCCCACACACACCCACACAACCACACACACACACAACCACACACATACACAACCACACACACACACACAACCACACACCCAACCACATACACAACCACATACACAACTGTGCACACACACACACAATCACGCACCCATACAACCACACCCATACAACCACACTCACTCAACCACACCCACACACTCACTCAACCACACCCACACACTCACTCAACCACACCCACACACTCACTCAACCACACCCACACACTCACTCAACCACACCCACACACTCACTCAACCACACCCACACACTCACTCAACCACACCCACACACACACTCACTCAACCACACCCACACACACACTCACTCAACCACACCCACACACTCACTCAACCACACCCACACACTCACTCAACCACACCCACACACTCACTCAACCACACCCACACACAACCAGACACAACCACACCCACACTCAACCACAACCCCACACACAACCAGACACAACCACAACCCCACACACAACCAGACACAACCACACCCACACTCAACCACAACCCCACACACAACCACACCCAACCACAACCCCACCCACACTCAACCAGACACAACCACACCCACACTCAACCACAACCCCACACACAACCACACACAACCACAACCCCACACACAACCACACCCAACCACAACCCCACCCACACTCAACCAGACACAACCACACCCACACTCAACCAGACACAACCACACCCACACACCACAACCCCACACACAACCAGACACAACCACATACCCACACTCAACCACATACCCACACTCAACCACATACCCACACTCAACCACATACCCACACTCAACCAGACACAACCACACAACCACACAACCACACAACCACACAACCACACAACCACACATACACACACATACACACACATACACACACATACACACACATACACACACATACACACACTCAACCACAACCACACAGACACACACACATAACCACACAGACACACACACATAACCACAGACACACACACACAACCCCAACCACACAACCACATAACTTCACACATACACAACCACACACACAACTGTGCACACACACAACCTCACACACAACCTCACACACAACCACAACCCCACACAATCACACACAACCACACACAACCACACACAACCATACAACTTCATACATAACCACAACCCCACACACAACTAGACACAACCACACTCAACCACAACCCCACACACAACTAGACACAACCACACCCACACTCAACCACAACCCCACACACAACTAGACACAACCACACCCACACTCAACCACAACCCCACACACAACCAGACACAACCACACCCACACTCAACCACATACCCACACTCAACCAGACACAACCACATACCCACACTCAACCAGACACAACCACATACCCACACTCAACCAGACACAACCACATAACCACAACCACACATACACACATACACACATACACAACTGTGCACACACACAATCACGCACACATACAACCACACACACTCAACCCCAACCACACACACTCAACCACATAACCACACACACACACACACATAACCACACAGACACACACACATAACCACAAAGACACACACACATAACCACACAGACACACACACATAACCACACAGACACACACACACAACCCCAACCACACACAACCACAACTTCACACATACACAACCACACACACAACTGTGCACACACACAACCTCACACACAACCACAACCACACAACCACACAACCACAACCACACACAACCACACACAACCATACAACTTCATACATAACCACAAACCCACACACAACCAGACACTCAACACACACAACACACCACCCACACACACACACACACACATCACACACCACCCCACACCCACACCACACACCCCACACACCACAACCAACCACACACAACAAACACACACACACCACACAACCACACACCACACACATACACACCCACACACATACACACCCACACACACACACACACACCAACACACCCACACCCACACACACACACACCCACACACACCCACACACACACACACCCACACACACACCCACACGCACACTCAACCACACACACACACTCAACCACACACCCACACACACACTCAACCACACCCACACACACACTCAACCACACACACACACACACACTCAACCACACCCACACACACTCAACCACACACACACACCCAACCACACACATACCCACACACACACACACTCAACCACACCCACACACACACAACCACACCCACACACACACAACCACACCCACACACACACAACCACACCCACACACACACTCAACCACACCCACACACTCAACCACACCCACACACACACTCAACCACACACACACACTCAACCACACACACACACACCCACACACACTCAACCACACCCACACACTCAACCACACCCACACACACACTCAACCACACCCACACACACACTCAACCACACACACACACACCCACACACACACAACCACACACACACACACACACAACCACACACACACAACCACACACACACTCAACCACACCCACACACACACTCAACCACACACACACACACACTCAACCACACACACACACACACTCAACCACACACTCAACCACACACACACACACACTCAACCACACACACACACACACTCAACCACACACACACACTCAACCACACACACACACACACAACCACACACTCAACCAGACACACACTCAACCAGACACACACTCAACCAGACACACACACACACTCAACCACACACTCAACCACACACACACACACACTCAACCACACACACACACTCAACCACACACACACACACTCAACCACACACACACACACACTCAACCACACACACACACAACCACACACTCAACCACACTCAACCACACTCAACCACACACACATACACACTCAACCACACACACACACACACTCAACCACACACACACACACACTCAACCACACACACACACACACACTCAACCACACACACACACTCAACCACACACACACACTCAACCACACACACACACTCAACCACACACACACACTCAACCACACACACACACACACACACTCAACCACACACACACAACCACACACACACTCAACCACACACACACAACCACACACACACACAACCACACACACACACAACCACACACACACACTCAACCAGACACACACTCAACCAGACACTCACACAACCACACAACCACACAACCACACAACCACACAACCACACAACCACACAACCACACAACCACACAACCACACAACCACACATACACACAACCACACATAACTGTGCACACACACAATCACACACACATACAACCACACACACTCAACCACAACCACACAGACACACACATAACCACACAGACACACACACATAACCACACAGACACACACAACCCCAACCACACACCACATAACTTCACACATACACAACCACACACACAACTGTGCACACACATAACCACAACCACAACCACACACAACCACAACCCCACACAATCACACACAACCACACACAACCACACACAACCATACACAACCATACAACTTCATACATAACCACAAACCCACACACAACCAGACACTCAACCACACCCACACACACACCTACATAACCACACACATACATAACCACACACACAACCACACATAACTGTGCACACACACAATCACACACACATACAACCACACACACTCAACCACAACCACACAGACACACACATAACCACACAGACACACACACATAACCACACAGACACACACAACCCCAACCACACACCACATAACTTCACACATACACAACCACACACACAACTGTGCACACACACAACCACAACCACAACCACACACAACCACAACCCCACACAATCACACACAACCACACACAACCACACACAACCATACACAACCATACAACTTCATACATAACCACAAACCCACACACAACCAGACACTCAACCACACCCACACACACACCTACATAACCACACACATACATACACACACACAACTGTGCACACCCACACAGCCACACCCAGCCACACACACAGCCACACACACGCCCCACCCAACCACACACTCAACCACACACACACACTCAACCACACACACACACTCAACCACACACACACACTCAACCACACACACTCAACCACACACACACTCAACCACACACACACTCAACCACACACACACTCAACCACACACACACACTCAACCACACACACACTCAACCACACACACACACTCAACCACACACACACACACTCACTCAACCACACACACACACACACACACTCAACCACACACACACACACACACACTCAACCACACACACACACTCAACCACACACACACACTCAACCACACCCACACACACACTCAACCACACCCACACAACCACACAACCACACACACACACACACTCAACCACACACACACACACTCACCCACACACACACTCAACCACACCCACACATACACTCAACCACACCCACACACACACTCAACCACACCCACACACACACTCAACCACACCCACACACACACTCACCACACCCACACACACACTCAACCACACACACTCACACACTCACCACACACACTCAACCACACACACTCAACCACACACACACACTCAACCACACACACTCACACACACCACACACACACACTCACCACACACACTCAACCACACACCACACACTCACCACACACACTCAACCACACACACACACTCAACCACACACACACAACCACACACACACACTCAACCACACACACTCACACACACACACTCAACCACACACACACACTCAACCACACACACACACTCAACCACACACACTCAACCACACACACACACACTCAACCACACACACACACTCAACCACACACACACACTCAACCACACACACACTCAACCACACACACACTCAACCACACACACACTCAACCACACACACACACACTCAACCACACCCACACACACTCAACCACACAACCACACACACACACACACTCAACCACACACACACACACTCACCCACACACACACTCAACCACACCCACACATACACTCGACCACACCCACACACACACTCAACCACACTCACACACACACTCAACCACACCCACACACACACTCAACCACACCCACACACACACTCAACCACACACACTCACACACTCAACCACACACACTCAACCACACACACTCAACCACACACACACACTCAACCACACACACTCACACACTCAACCACACACACTCAACCACACACACTCAACCACACACACACACTCAACCACACACACACTCAACCACACACACACACTCAACCACACACACACAACCACACACACACAACCACACACACACACTCAACCACACACACTCAACCACACACACACACTCAACCACACACACACACTCAACCACACACACACACTCAACCACACACACTCAACCACACACACACACTCA
>NW_028188101.1:0-47000 GCF_964204655.1 Triturus cristatus | reverse complement strand
ACCATTACTTCAGTTCATTGCCGGTCATCGCTTGCAGGTTCCTCTTCTGGAGGTGGCCATTCATTGAGTACCATTACCTCAGTTCACGACCTGACATCACTTGCAGGTTCCTCCTCTGGTTGCCTGGAGGTGGCCATTCACTGAGTACCATTACTTCAGTTCATTACCTGTCATAACTTGCAGGTTCCTCCTCTGGTGGCCTGGAGGTGGCCATTCACTGAGTACCATTACTTCAGTTCATTGCCTGACATAACTTGCAGGTTCCTCCTCTGGTGGCCTGGAGGTGGCCACTCACTGAGGACCATTACTTCAGTTCATTGCCTGTCATAACTTGCAGGTTCCTCCTCTGGTGGTCTGGCGGTGCACATTCACTGTGTACCATTATTTCTTTTCATTGCCTGTCATAACTTGCAGGTTCCTCCTCACGTGGCCTGGAGGTGGCCATTCACTGAGTACCATTACTTCAATTCATGGTCTGTCGTAACTTGCAGGTTCCTCTTCTGGAGGTCTGGTTGTGGCCATTCCCTGAGTACCATTACTTCAGTTCACGGCCTGTCATCACTTGCAGGTTCCTCCTCTGGTTGCCTGGAGGTGGCCATTCACTGAGTACCATTACTTCAGTTCATTGCCTGACATAACTTGCAGGTTCCTCCTCTGGTGGTCTGGCGGTGCACATTCACTGAGTACCATTATTTCTGTTCATTGCCTGTCATAACTTGCAGGTTCCTCCTCTGGTTGCCTGGAGGTGGCCATTCACTGAGTACCATTACTTCAGTTCATTGCCTGACATAACTTGCAGGTTCCTCCTCTGGTGGTCTGGCGGTGCACATTCACTGAGTACCATTACTTCAGTTCATTGCCGGTCATCGCTTGCAGATTCCTCTTCTGGAGGTGGCCATTCACTGAGTACCATTACCTCAGTTCACGACCTGACATCACTTGCAGGTTCCTCCTCTGGTTGCCTGGAGGTGGCCATTCACTGAGTACCATTACTTCAGTTCATTGCCTGTCATAACTTGCAGGTTCCTCCTCTGGTGGCCTGGAGGTGGCCATTCACTGAGGACCATTACTTCAGTTCATTGCCTGACATAACTTGCAGGATCCTCCTCTGGTGGCCTGGAGGTGGCCACTCACTGAGGACCATTTCTTCAGTTCAATGCCTGTCATAACTTGCAGGTTCCTCCTCTGGTGGTCTGGCGGTGCACATTCACTGAGTACCATTATTTCTGTTCATTGCCTGTCATAACTTGCAGGTTCCTCCTCACGTGGCCTGGAGGTGGCCAGTCACTGAGTACCATTACTTCAGTTCATGGTCTGTCGTAACTTGCAGGTTCCTCTTCTGGAGGTCTGGTTGTGGCCATTCCCTGAGTACCATTACTTCAGTTCATTGCCTGACATAACTTGCAGGTTCCTCCTCTGGCGGCCTGGAAGTGGCCACTCACTGAGGACCATTACTTCAGTTAATTGCCTGTCATAACTTGCAGGTTCCTCCTCTGGTGGTCTGGCGGTGCACATTCACTGAGTACCATTACTTCAGTTCATTGCCGGTCATCGCTTGCAGGTTCCTCTTCTGGAGGTGGCCATTCACTGAGTATCATTACTTCAGTTCACGGCCTGACATCACTGGCAGGTTCCTCCTCTGTTTGCCTGGAGGTGGCCATTCACTGAGTACCATTACTTTAGTTCACGGCCTGTCATCACTTGCAGGTTCCTCCTATGGTGGCCTGGAGGTGGCCATTCGCTGAGTACCATTACTTCAGTTCATGGTCTGTCATAACTTGCAGGTTCCTCGTCTGGACGTGGACATTCACTGAGTACCATTACTTCAGTTCATGGTCTGTCATCACTTTCAGGTTCCTCCTCTGGTGGCCTGGCGGTGGACATTCACTTAGTACCATTACTTCAGTTAATTGCCTGTCATCACTTGCAGGCTCCTCTTTTGGTGGCCTGGAATAGGTCATTCACTGAGTACCTTTACTTCACTTCATTGACTGTCACAACTTGCAGGTTCCTCCTCTGGTGGCCTGGCGGTGCACATTCACTGAGTACCATTACTTCAGTTTATTGCCGGTCATCGCTTGCAGGTTCCTCTTCTGGAGGTGTCCATTCACTGAGTACCATTATTTCTGTTCATTGCCTGTCATAACTTGCAGGTTCCTCCTCACGTGGCCTGGAGGTGGCCATTCTCTGAGTACCATTTCTTCAGTTCATGGTCTGTCGTAACTTGCAGGTTCCTCTTCTGGAGGTCTGGTTGTGGCCATTCCCTGATTACCATTACTTTAGTTCATGGCCTGTCGTAACTTGCAGGTTCCTCCTCTGGTGGCCTGAAGGTGGCCATTCACTGAGTACCATTACTTCAGTTAACGGCCTGTCATCACTTGCAGGTTCCTCCTCTGGTGGCCTGGAGGTGGCCATTCACTGAGTACCATTACTTCAGTTCATGACCTGTCGTAACTTGCAGGTTTCTCCTCTGGTGGCCTGAAGGTGGCCATTCACTGAGTACCATTACTTCAGTTCACGGCCTGTCATCACTTGCAGGTTTCTCCTCTGGTGGCCTGGAGGTGGCCATTCACTGAGTACCATTACTTCAGTTCATGGTCTGTCATAAATTGCAGGTTCCTCGTCTGGAGGTGGACATTCACTGAGTGCCATTACTTCAGTTCATGGTCTGTCATAACTTGCAGGTTCCTCCTTTGGTGGCCTGGCGGTGGACTTTCACTGAGTACCATTATTTCAGTTCATGGTCTGTCATAACTTGCAGGTTCCGTCTCTGGTGGCCTGGAGATGGTTATTCACTGAGTACCATTATTTCAGTTCATGGCCTGTCATCACTTGCAGGTTCCTCCTCTGGTGGCCTGGAGGTGGCCATTCACTGAGTACCATTACTTCAGTTCATGGTCTGTCATCACTTGCAGGTTCCTCCTCTGGTGGCCTGGAGGTTGCCATTCACTGAGTACCATTACTTCAGTTCAAGGCCTGTCATCACCTGCAGGTTCCTCCTCTGGTGGCCTGGAGGTGGCCATTCACTGAGTACCATTACTTCAGTTCATGGTCTGTCAGAACTTGCAGGTTCCTCGTCTGGAGGTGGACATTCACTGAGTACCATTACTTCAGTTCATGGTCTGTCATAACTTGCGGGTTCCTCCACTGGTGGCCTGGCGGTGCACATTCACTGAGTACCATTACTTCAGTTCATTGCCGGTCATCGCTTGCAGGTTCGTCTTCTGGAGGTGGCCATTCACTGAGTACCATTACCTCAGTTCACGACCTGACATCACTTGCAGGTTCCACTTCTGGTTGCCTGGAGGTGGCCATTCACTGAGTACCATTACTTCAGTTCATTGCCTGTCATAACTTGCAGGTTCCTCCTCTGGTGGCCTGGAGGTGGCCATTCTCTGAGTACCATTACTTCAGTTCATTGCCTGACATAACTTGCAGGTTCCTCCTCTGGTGGCCTGGAGGTGGCCACTCACTAAGGACCATTACTTCAGTTCCTTGCCTGTCATAACTTGCAGGTTCCTCCTCTGGTGGTCTGGCGGTGCACATTCACTGAGTACCATTACTTCAGTTCATTGCCGGTCATTGCTTGCAGGTTCCTCTTCTGGAGGTGGCCATTCACTGAGTACCATTACTTCAGTTCACGCCCTGACATCACTGGCAGGTTCCTCCTCTGTTTGCCTGCAGGTGGCCATTCACTGAGTACCATTACTTCAGTTCACGGCCTGTCATCACTTGCAGGTTCCTCCTCTGGTGTCCTGGAGGTGGCAATTCGCTGAGTACCATTACTTCAGTTCATGGTCTGTCATAACTTGCAGGTTCCTCGTCTGGAGGTGGACATTCACTGAGTACCATTACTTCAGTTCATGGTCTGTCATAACTTGCAGGTTCCTCCTCTGGTGGCCTGGCAGTGGACTTTCACTGAGTACCATTATTTCAGTTCATGGTCTGTCATCACTTTCAGGTTCCTCCTCTGGTGGCCTGGCGGTGCACATTCACTGAGTACCATTACTTCAGTTTATTGCCGGTCATCGCTTGCAGGTTCCTCTTCTGGAGGTGGCCATTCACTGAGTACCATTATTTCTGTTCATTGCCTGTCATAACCCGCAGGTTCCTCCTCACGTGGCCTGGAGGTGGCCATTCACTGAGTACAATTACTTCAGTTCATGGTCTGTCGTAACTTGCAGGTTCTTCTTCTGGAGGTCTGGTTGTGGCCATTCACTGAGTACCATTACTTCACTTCATTGCCTGTCATCACTTGCAGGTTCCTCCTCTGGTGGCCTGGAGCTGGCCATTCACTGAGTACCATTATTTCAGTTCATGGCCTGTCCTCACTTGCAGGTTCCTCCTCTGGTGACCTGGAGGTGGCCATTCACTGAGTACCATTACTTCAGTTCATTGTCTGTCATAACTTGCAGGTTCCTCTTCTGGAGGTCTGGAGGTCTGGAGGTGGCCGTTCACTGAGTACCATTACTTCAGTTCATGGCCTGTCGTAACTTGCAGGTTCCTCCTCTGGTGGCCTGAAGGTGGCCATTCACTGAGTACCATTACTTCAGTTCACGGCCTGTCATCACTTGCAGGTTCCTCCTCTGGTGGCCTGGAGGTTGCTATTCACTGAGTACCATTACTTCGGTTCACGGCCTGTCATCACCTGCAGGTTCCTCCTCTGGTGGCCTGGAGGTGGCCATTCACTGACTACCATTTCTTCAGTTCATGGTCTGTCATAACTTGCAGGTTCGTCGTCTGGAGGTGGACATTCACTGAGTACCATTACTTCAGTTCATGGTCTGTCATAACGTGCAGGTTCCTCCTCTGGTGGCCGGGCGGTGCACTTTCACTGAGTACCATTATTTCAGTTCATGGTCTGTCATAACTTTCAGGTTCCTCCTCTGGTGGCCTGGCGGTGGACGTTCACTGAGTACCATTACTTCAGTTCATTGCCTGTCATCACTTGCAGGTTCCTCCTTTGGTGGCCTGGAATAGGTCATTCACTGAGTACCATTACTTCAGTTCATTGCCTGTCATAACTTGCAGGTTCCTCCTCTGGTGGCATGGCGGTGCACATTCACTGAGTACCATTACTTCAGTTCATTGCCGGTCATCGCTTGCCGGTTCCTCTTCTGGAGGTGGCCATTCACTGAGTACCATTACCTCAGTTCACGACCTGATATCAATTGCAGGTTCCTCCGATGGTTGCCTGAAGGTGGCCATTCACTGAGTACCATTACTTCAGTTCATTGCCTGTCATAACTTGCAGGTTCCTCCTGTGGTGGCCTTGAGGTGGCCATTCACTGAGTACCATTACTTCAGTTCATTGCCTGACATAACTTGCAGGTTCCTCATCTAGTGGCCTGGAGGTGGCCACTCACTGAGGACCATTACTTCAGCCTGTCATAACTTGCAGGTTCCTCCTCTGGTGGTCTGGCGGTGCACATTCACTGAGTACCATTACTTCAGTTCATTGCCGGTCATCGCTTGCAGGTTCCTCTTCTGGAGGTGGCCATTCACTGAGTACCATTACTTCAGTTCACGACCTGACATCACTTGCAGGTTCCTCCTCTGGTGGCCTGGAGGTGGCCATTCACTGAGTACCATTACTTCAGTTCATGGCCTGTCGTAACTTGCAGGTTCCTCCTCTGGTGGCCTGAAGGTGGCCATTCACTGAGTACCATTACTTCAGTTAACGGCCTGTCATCACTTGCAGGTTCCTCCTCTGGTGGCCTGGAGGTGGCCATTCACTGAGTACCATTACTTCAGTTCATGGCCTGTCATAACTTGCAGGTTCCTCCTCTGGTGGCCTGAAGGTGGCCATTCACTGAGTACCATTACTTCAGTTCACGGGCTGTCATCACTTGCAGGTTCCTCCTCTGGTGGCCTGGAGGTTGCCGTTCAATGAGTACCATTACTTCAGTTCACGGCCTGTCATCACCTGCAGGTTCCTCCTCTGGTGACCTGGAGGTGGCCATTCACTGAGTACCATTACTTCAGTTCATGGTCTGTCATAACTTGCAGGTTCCTCGTCTGGAGGTGGACATTCACTGAGTGCCATTACTTCAGTTCATGGTCTGTCATAACTTGCAGGTTCCTCCTCTGGTGGCCTGGCGGTGGACTTTCACTGAGTACCGTTATTTCAGTTCATGGCCTGTCATCACTTGCAGGTTCCTCCTCTGGTGGCCTGGAGGTGGCCATTCACTGAGTACCATTACTTCAGTTTATTGCCGGTCATCGCTTGCAGGTTCCTCTTCTGGAGGTGGCCATTCACTGAGTACCATTATTTCTGTTCATTGCCTGTCATAACCCGCAGGTTCCTCCTCACGTGGCCTGGAGGTGGCCATTCACTGAGTACCATTTCTTCAGTTCATGGTCTGTCGTAACTTGCAGGTTCTTCTTCTGGAGGTCTGGTTGTGGCCATTCACTGAGTACCATTAGTTCAGTTAACGGCCTGTCAGCACTTGCAGGTTCCTCCTCTGGTGGCCTGGAGGTGGCCATTCACTGAGTACCATTACTTCAGTTCATTGCCTGTCATCACTTGCAGGTTCCTCCTCTGGTGGCCTGGAGCTGGCCATTCACTGAGTACCATTATTTCAGTTCATGGCCTGTCATCACTTGCAGGTTCCTCCTCTGGTGACCTGGAGGTGGCCATTCACTGAGTACCATTACTTCAGTTCATGGTCTGTCAACACTTGCAGGTTCCTCGTCTGGAGGTGGACATTCACTGAGTACCATTACTTCAGTTCATGGTCTGTCATAACTTGCGGGTTCCTCCACTGGTGGCCTGGCGGTGCACATTCACTGAGTACCATTACTTCAGTTCATTGCCGGTCATCGCTTGCAGTTTCCTCTTCTGGAGGTGGCCATTCACTGAGTACCATTACCTCAGTTCACGACCTGACATCACTTGCAGGTTCCTCCTCTGGTTGCCTGGAGGTGGCCATTCACTGAGTACCATTACTTCAGTTCATTGCCTGTCATAACTTGCAGGTTCCTCCTCTGGTGGCCTGGAGGTGGCCATTCACTGAGTACCATTACTTCAGTTCACTGCCTGTCATAACTTGCAGGTTCCTCCTCTGGTGGTCTGGCGGTGCACATTCACTGTGTACCATTATTTCTTTTCATTGCCTGTCATAACTTGTAGGTTCCTCCTCACGTGGCCTGGAGGTGGCCATTCACTGAGTACCATTACTTCAATTCCTGGTCTGTCGTAACTTGCAGGTTCCTCTTCTGGAGATCTGGTTGTGGCCATTCCCTGAGTACCATTACTTCAGTTCACGGCCTGTCATCACTTGCAGGTTCCTCCTCTGGTTGCCTGGAGGTGGCCATTCACTGAGTACCATTACTTCAGTTCATTGCCTGACATAACTTGCAGGTTCCTCCTCTGGCGGCCTGGAAGTGGCCACTCACTGAGGACCATTACTTCAGTTAATTGCCTGTCATAACTTGCAGGTTCCTCCTCTGGTGGTCTGGCGGTGCACATTCACTGAGTACCATTACTTCAGTTCATTGCCGGTCATCGCTTGCAGGTTCCTCTTCTGGAGGTGGCCATTCACTGAGTATCATTACTTCAGTTCACGGCCTGACATCACTGGCAGGTTCCTCCTCTGTTTGCCTGGAGGTGGCCATTCACTGAGTACCATTACTTTAGTTCATGGCCTGTCATCACTTGCAGGTTCCTCCTATGGTGGCCTGGAGGTGGCCATTCGCTGAGTACCATTACTTCAGTTCATGGTCTGTCATAACTTGCAGGTTCCTCGTCTGGACGTGGACATTCACTGAGTACCATTACTTCAGTTCATTGCCGGTCATCGCTTGCAGATTCCTCTTCTGGAGGTGGCCATTCACTGAGTACCATTACCTCAGTTCACGACCTGACATCACTTGCAGGTTCCTCCTCTGGTTGCCTGGAGGTGGCCATTCACTGAGTACCATTACTTCAGTTCATTGCCTGTCATAACTTGCAGGTTCCTCCTCTGGTGGCCTGGAGGTGGCCATTCACTGAGTACCATTACTTCAGTTCATTGCCTGACATAACTTGCAGGATCCTCCTCTGGTGGCCTGGAGGTGGCCACTCACTGAGGACCATTACTTCAGTTCATTGCCTGTCATAACTTGCAGGTTCCTCCTCTGGTGGTCTGGCGGTGCACATTCACTGAGTACCATTATTTCTGTTCATTGCCTGTCATAACTTGCAGGTTCCTCCTCACGTGGCCTGGAGGTGGCCAGTCACTGAGTACCATTACTTCAGTTCATGGTCTGTCGTAACTTGCAGGTTCCTCTTCTGGAGGTCTGGTTGTGGCCATTCCCTGAGTACCATTACTTCAGTTCACTGCCCGTCATCACTTGCAGGTTCCTCCTCTGGTGGCCAGGAGGTGGCCATTCACTGAGTACCATTACTTCAGTTCATTGCCTGACATAACTTGCAGGTTCCTCCTCTGGCGGCCTGGAAGTGGCCACTCACTGAGGACCATTACTTCAGTTAATTGCCTGTCATAACTTTCAGGTTCCTCCTCTGGTGGTCTGGCGGTGCACATTCACTGAGTACCATTACTTCAGTTCATTGCCGGTCATCGCTTGCAGGTTCCTCTTCTGGAGGTGGCCATTCACTGAGTATCATTACTTCAGTTCACGGCCTGACATCACTGGCAGGTTCCTCCTCTGTTTGCCTGGAGGTGGCCATTCACTGAGTACCATTACTTTAGTTCACGGCCTGTCATCACTTGCAGGTTCCTCCTATGGTGGCCTGGAGGTGGCCATTCGCTGAGTACCATTACTTCAGTTCATGGTCTGTCATAACTTGCAGGTTCCTCGTCTGGACGTGGACATTCACTGAGTACCATTACTTCAGTTCATGGTCTGTCATCACTTTCAGGTTCCTCCTCTGGTGGCCTGGCGGTGGACATTCACTGAGTACCATTACTTCAGTTAATTGCCTGTCATCACTTGCAGGCTCCTCCTTTGGTGGCCTGGAATAGGTCATTCACTGAGTACCTTTACTTCAGTTCATTGACTGTCACAACTTGCAGGTTCCTCCTCTGGTGGCCTGGCGGTGCACATTCACTGAGTACCATTACTTCAGTTTATTGCCGGTCATCACTTGCAGGTTCCTCTTCTGGAGGTGTCCATTCACTGAGTACCATTATTTCTGTTCATTGCCTGTCATAACTTGCAGGTTCCTCCTCACGTGGCCTGGAGGTGGCCATTCTCTGAGTACCATTTCTTCAGTTCATGGTCTGTCGTAACTTGCAGGTTCCTCTTCTGGAGGTCTGGTTGTGGCCATTCCCTGATTACCATTACTTTAGTTCATGGCCTGTCGTAACTTGCAGGTTCCTCCTCTGGTGGCCTGAAGGTGGCCATTCACTGAGTACCATTACTTCAGTTAACGGCCTGTCATCACTTGCAGGTTCCTCCTCTGGTGGCCTGGAGGTGGCCATTCACTGAGTACCATTACTTCAGTTCATGACCTGTCGTAACTTGCAGGTTCCTCTTCTGGAGGTCTGGTTGTGGCCATTCCCTGATTACCATTACTTTAGTTCATGGCCTGTCGTAACTTGCAGGTTCCTCCTCTGGTGGCCTGAAGGTGGCCATTCACTGAGTACCATTACTTCAGTTAACGGCCTGTCATCACTTGCAGGTTCCTCCTCTGGTGGCCTGAAGGTGGCCATTCACTGAGTACCATTACTTCAGTTCACGGCCTGTCATCACTTGCAGGTTTCTCCTCTGGTGGCCTGGAGGTTGCCATTCACTGAGTACCATTACTTCAGTTTACGGCCTGTCATCACCTGCAGGTTTCTCCTCTGGTGGCCTGGAGGTGGCCATTCACTGAGTACCATTACTTCAGTTCATGGTCAGTCATAAATTGCAGGTTCCTCGTCTGGAGGTGGACATTCACTGAGTGCCATTACTTCAGTTCATGGTCTGTCATAACTTGCAGGTTCCTCCTTTGGTGGCCTGGCGGTGGACTTTCACTGAGTACCATTATTTCAGTTCATGGTCTGTCTTAACTTGCAGGTTCCGTCTCTGGTGGCCTGGAGATGGTTATTCACTGAGTACCATTATTTCAGTTCATGGCCTGTCATCACTTGCAGGTTCCTCCTCTGGTGGCCTGGAGGTTGCCATTCACTGAGTACCATTACTTCAGTTCACGGCCTGTCATAACTTGCAGGTTCCTCCTCTGGTGGTCTGGCGGTGCACATTCACTGTGTACCATTATTTCTTTTCATTGCCTGTCATAACTTGCAGGTTCCTCCTCACGTGGCCTGGAGGTGGCCATTCACTGAGTACCATTACTTCAGTTGATGGCCTGTCGTAACTTGCAGGTTCCTCCTCTGGTGGCCTGAAGGTGGCCATTCACTGAGTACCATTACTTCAGTTCACGGCCTGTCATCACTTGCAGGTTCCTCCTCTGGTGGCCTGGAGGTGGCCATTCACTGAGTACCATTACTTCAGTTCATGGTCTGTCAACACTTGCAGGTCCCTCGTCTGGAGGTGGACATTCACTGAGTACCATTACTTCAGTTCATGGTCTGTCATAACTTGCGGGTTCCTCCACTGGTGGCCTGGCGGTGCACATTCACTGAGTACCATTACTTCAGTTCATTGCCGGTCATCGCTTACAGGTTCCTCTTCTGGAGGTGGCCATTCACTGAGTACCATTACCTCAGTTCACGACCTGACATCACTTGCAGGTTCCTCCTCTGGTTGCCTGGAGGTGGCCATTCACTGAGTACCATTACTTCAGTTCATTGCCTGTCATAACTTGCAGGTTCCTCCTCTGGTGGCCTGGAGGTGGCCATTCACTGAGTACCATTACTTCAGTTCATTGCCTGACATAACTTGCAGGTTCCTCCTCTGGTGGCCTGGAGGTGGCCACTCACTGAGGACCATTACTTCAGTTCATTGCCTGTCATAACTTGCAGGTTCCTCCTCTGGTGGTCTGGCGGTGCACATTCACTGTGTACCATTATTTCTTTTCATTGCCTGTCATAACTTGCAGGTTCCTCCTCACGTGGCCTGGAGGTGGCCATTCACTGAGTACCATTACTTCAATTCATGGTCTGTCGTAACTTGCAGGTTCCTCTTCTGGAGGTCTGGTTGTGGCCATTCCCTGAGTACCATTACTTCAGTTCACGGCCTGTCATCACTTGCAGGTTCCTCCTCTGGTTGCCTGGAGGTGGCCATTCACTGAGTACCATTACTTCAGTTCATTGCCTGACATAACTTGCAGGTTCCTCCTCTGGCGGCCTGGAAGTGGCCACTCACTGAGGACCATTACTTCAGTTAATTGCCTGTCATAACTTGCAGGTTCCTCCTCTGGTGGTCTGGCGGTGCACATTCACTGAGTACCATTACTTCAGTTCATTGCCGGTCATCGCTTGCAGATTCCTCTTCTGGAGGTGGCCATTCACTGAGTACCATTACCTCAGTTCACGACCTGACATCACTTGCAGGTTCCTCCTCTGGTTGCCTGGAGGTGGCCATTCACTGAGTACCATTACTTCAGTTCATTGCCTGTCATAACTTGCAGGTTCCTCCTCTGGTGGCCTGGAGGTGGCCATTCACTGAGGACCATTACTTCAGTTCATTGCCTGACATAACTTTCAGGATCCTCCTCTGGTGGCCTGGAGGTGGCCACTCACTGAGGACCATTACTTCAGTTCATTGCCTGTCATAACTTGCAGGTTCCTCCTCTGGTGGTCTGGCGGTGCACATTCACTGAGTACCATTATTTCTGTTCATTGCCTGTCATAACTTGCAGGTTCCTCCTCACGTGGCCTGGAGGTGGCCAGTCACTGAGTACCATTACTTCAGTTCATGGTCTGTCGTAACTTGCAGGTTCCTCTTCTGGAGGTCTGGTTGTGGCCATTCCCTGAGTACCATTACTTCAGTTCACGGCCTGTCATCACTTGCAGGTTCCTCCTCTGGTGGCCAGGAGGTGGCCATTCATTGAGTACCATTACTTCAGTTCATTGCCTGACATAACTTGCAGGTTCCTCCTCTGGCGGCCTGGAAGTGGCCACTCACTGAGGACCATTACTTCAGTTAATTGCCTGTCATAACTTGCAGGTTCCTCCTCTGGTGGTCTGGCGGTGCACATTCACTGAGTACCATTACTTCAGTTCATTGCCGGTCATCGCTTGCAGGTTCCTCTTCTGGAGGTGGCCATTCACTGAGTATCATTACTTCAGTTCACGGCCTGACATCACTGGCAGGTTCCTCCTCTGTTTGCCTGGAGGTGGCCATTCACTGAGTACCATTACTTTAGTTCACGGCCTGTCATCACTTGCAGGTTCCTCCTATGGTGGCCTGGAGGTGGCCATTCGCTGAGTACCATTACTTCAGTTCATGGTCTGTCATAACTTGCAGGTTCCTCGTCTGGACGTGGACATTCACTGAGTACCATTACTTCAGTTCATGGTCTGTCATCACTTTCAGGTTCCTCCTCTGGTAGCCTGGCGGTGGACATTCACTGAGTACCATTACTTCAGTTAATTGCCTGTCATCACTTGCAGGCTCCTCCTTTGGTGGCCTGGAATAGGTCATTCACTGAGTACCTTTACTTCAGTTCATTGACTGTCACAACTTGCAGGTTCCTCCTCTGGTGGCCTGGCGGTGCACATTCACTGAGTACCATTACTTCAGTTTATTGCCGGTCATCACTTGCAGGTTCCTCTTCTGGAGGTGTCCATTCACTGAGTACCATTATTTCTGTTCATTGCCTGTCATAACTTGCAAGTTCCTCCTCACGTGGCCTGGAGGTGGCCATTCTCTGAGTACCATTTCTTCAGTTCATGGTCTGTCGTAACTTGCAGGTTTCTCCTCTGGTGGCCTGGAGGTTGCCATTCACTGAGTACCATTACTTCAGTTTACGGCCTGTCATCACCTGCAGGTTCCTCCTCTGGTGGCCTGGAGGTGGCCATTCACTGAGTACCATTACTTCAGTTCATGGTCAGTCATAAATTGCAGGTTCCTCGTCTGGAGGTGGACATTCACTGAGTGCCATTACTTCAGTTCATGGTCTGTCATAACTTGCAGGTTCCTCCTTTGGTGGCCTGGCGGTGGACTTTCACTGAGTACCATTATTTCAGTTCATGGTCTGTCATCACTTTCAGGTTCCTCCTCTGGTGGCCTGGCGGTGCACATTCACTGAGTACCATTACTTCAGTTTATTGCCGGTCATCGCTTGCAGGTTCCTCTTCTGGAGGTGGCCATTCACTGAGTACCATTATTTCTGTTCATTGCCTGTCATAACCCGCAGGTTCCTCCTCACGTGGCCTGGAGGTGGCCATTCACTGAGTACAATTACTTCAGTTCATGGTCTGTCGTAACTTGCAGGTTCTTCTTCTGGAGGTCTGGTTGTGGCCATTCACTGAGTACCATTACTTCACTTCATTGCCTGTCATCACTTGCAGGTTCCTCCTCTGGTGGCCTGGAGCTGGCCATTCACTGAGTACCATTATTTCAGTTCATGGCCTGTCCTCACTTGCAGGTTCCTCCTCTGGTGACCTGGAGGTGGCCATTCACTGAGTACCATTACTTCAGTTCATTGTCTGTCATAACTTGCAGGTTCCTCTTCTGGAGGTCTGGAGGTCTGGAGGTGGCCGTTCACTGAGTACCATTACTTCAGTTCATGGCCTGTCGTAACTTGCAGGTTCCTCCTCTGGTGGCCTGAAGGTGGCCATTCACTGAGTACCATTACTTCAGTTCACGGCCTGTCATCACTTGCAGGTTCCTCCTCTGGTGGCCTGGAGGTTGCTATTCACTGAGTACCATTACTTCGGTTCACGGCCTGTCATCACCTGCAGGTTCCTCCTCTGGTGGCCTGGAGGTGGCCATTCACTGACTACCATTTCTTCAGTTCATGGTCTGTCATAACTTGCAGGTTCGTCGTCTGGAGGTGGACATTCACTGAGTACCATTACTTCAGTTCATGGTCTGTCATAACGTGCAGGTTCCTCCTCTGGTGGCCGGGCGGTGCACTTTCACTGAGTACCATTATTTCAGTTCATGGTCTGTCATAACTTTCAGGTTCCTCCTCTGGTGGCCTGGCGGTGGACGTTCACTGAGTACCATTACTTCAGTTCATTGCCTGTCATCACTTGCAGGTTCCTCCTTTGGTGGCCTGGAATAGGTCATTCACTGAGTACCATTACTTCAGTTCATTGCCTGTCATAACTTGCAGGTTCCTCCTCTGGTGGCATGGCGGTGCACATTCACTGAGTACCATTACTTCAGTTCATTGCCGGTCATCGCTTGCCGGTTCCTCTTCTGGAGGTGGCCATTCACTGAGTACCATTACCTCAGTTCACGACCTGATATCAATTGCAGGTTCCTCCGATGGTTGCCTGAAGGTGGCCATTCACTGAGTACCATTACTTCAGTTCATTGCCTGTCATAACTTGCAGGTTCCTCCTGTGGTGGCCTTGAGGTGGCCATTCACTGAGTACCATTACTTCAGTTCATTGCCTGACATAACTTGCAGGTTCCTCATCTAGTGGCCTGGAGGTGGCCACTCACTGAGGACCATTACTTCAGCCTGTCATAACTTGCAGGTTCCTCCTCTGGTGGTCTGGCGGTGCACATTCACTGAGTACCATTACTTCAGTTCATTGCCGGTCATCGCTTGCAGGTTCCTCTTCTGGAGGTGGCCATTCACTGAGTACCATTACTTCAGTTCACGACCTGACATCACTTGCAGGTTCCTCCTCTGGTGGCCTGGAGGTGGCCATTCACTGAGTACCATTACTTCAGTTCATGGCCTGTCGTAACTTGCAGGTTCCTCCTCTGGTGGCCTGAAGGTGGCCATTCACTGAGTACCATTACTTCAGTTAACGGCCTGTCATCACTTGCAGGTTCCTCCTCTGGTGGCCTGGAGGTGGCCATTCACTGAGTACCATTACTTCAGTTCATGGCCTGTCATAACTTGCAGGTTCCTCCTCTGGTGGCCTGAAGGTGGCCATTCACTGAGTACCATTACTTCAGTTCACGGGCTGTCATCACTTGCAGGTTCCTCCTCTGGTGGCCTGGAGGTTGCCGTTCAATGAGTACCATTACTTCAGTTCACGGCCTGTCATCACCTGCAGGTTCCTCCTCTGGTGACCTGGAGGTGGCCATTCACTGAGTACCATTACTTCAGTTCATGGTCTGTCATAACTTGCAGGTTCCTCGTCTGGAGGTGGACATTCACTGAGTGCCATTACTTCAGTTCATGGTCTGTCATAACTTGCAGGTTCCTCCTCTGGTGGCCTGGCGGTGGACTTTCACTGAGTACCGTTATTTCAGTTCATGGCCTGTCATCACTTGCAGGTTCCTCCTCTGGTGGCCTGGAGGTGGCCATTCACTGAGTACCATTACTTCAGTTTATTGCCGGTCATCGCTTGCAGGTTCCTCTTCTGGAGGTGGCCATTCACTGAGTACCATTATTTCTGTTCATTGCCTGTCATAACCCGCAGGTTCCTCCTCACGTGGCCTGGAGGTGGCCATTCACTGAGTACCATTTCTTCAGTTCATGGTCTGTCGTAACTTGCAGGTTCTTCTTCTGGAGGTCTGGTTGTGGCCATTCACTGAGTACCATTAGTTCAGTTAACGGCCTGTCAGCACTTGCAGGTTCCTCCTCTGGTGGCCTGGAGGTGGCCATTCACTGAGTACCATTACTTCAGTTCATTGCCTGTCATCACTTGCAGGTTCCTCCTCTGGTGGCCTGGAGCTGGCCATTCACTGAGTACCATTATTTCAGTTCATGGCCTGTCATCACTTGCAGGTTCCTCCTCTGGTGACCTGGAGGTGGCCATTCACTGAGTACCATTACTTCAGTTCATGGTCTGTCAACACTTGCAGGTTCCTCGTCTGGAGGTGGACATTCACTGAGTACCATTACTTCAGTTCATGGTCTGTCATAACTTGCGGGTTCCTCCACTGGTGGCCTGGCGGTGCACATTCACTGAGTACCATTACTTCAGTTCATTGCCGGTCATCGCTTGCAGTTTCCTCTTCTGGAGGTGGCCATTCACTGAGTACCATTACCTCAGTTCACGACCTGACATCACTTGCAGGTTCCTCCTCTGGTTGCCTGGAGGTGGCCATTCACTGAGTACCATTACTTCAGTTCATTGCCTGTCATAACTTGCAGGTTCCTCCTCTGGTGGCCTGGAGGTGGCCATTCACTGAGTACCATTACTTCAGTTCACTGCCTGTCATAACTTGCAGGTTCCTCCTCTGGTGGTCTGGCGGTGCACATTCACTGTGTACCATTATTTCTTTTCATTGCCTGTCATAACTTGTAGGTTCCTCCTCACGTGGCCTGGAGGTGGCCATTCACTGAGTACCATTACTTCAATTCCTGGTCTGTCGTAACTTGCAGGTTCCTCTTCTGGAGATCTGGTTGTGGCCATTCCCTGAGTACCATTACTTCAGTTCACGGCCTGTCATCACTTGCAGGTTCCTCCTCTGGTTGCCTGGAGGTGGCCATTCACTGAGTACCATTACTTCAGTTCATTGCCTGACATAACTTGCAGGTTCCTCCTCTGGCGGCCTGGAAGTGGCCACTCACTGAGGACCATTACTTCAGTTAATTGCCTGTCATAACTTGCAGGTTCCTCCTCTGGTGGTCTGGCGGTGCACATTCACTGAGTACCATTACTTCAGTTCATTGCCGGTCATCGCTTGCAGGTTCCTCTTCTGGAGGTGGCCATTCACTGAGTATCATTACTTCAGTTCACGGCCTGACATCACTGGCAGGTTCCTCCTCTGTTTGCCTGGAGGTGGCCATTCACTGAGTACCATTACTTTAGTTCATGGCCTGTCATCACTTGCAGGTTCCTCCTATGGTGGCCTGGAGGTGGCCATTCGCTGAGTACCATTACTTCAGTTCATGGTCTGTCATAACTTGCAGGTTCCTCGTCTGGACGTGGACATTCACTGAGTACCATTACTTCAGTTCATTGCCGGTCATCGCTTGCAGATTCCTCTTCTGGAGGTGGCCATTCACTGAGTACCATTACCTCAGTTCACGACCTGACATCACTTGCAGGTTCCTCCTCTGGTTGCCTGGAGGTGGCCATTCACTGAGTACCATTACTTCAGTTCATTGCCTGTCATAACTTGCAGGTTCCTCCTCTGGTGGCCTGGAGGTGGCCATTCACTGAGTACCATTACTTCAGTTCATTGCCTGACATAACTTGCAGGATCCTCCTCTGGTGGCCTGGAGGTGGCCACTCACTGAGGACCATTACTTCAGTTCATTGCCTGTCATAACTTGCAGGTTCCTCCTCTGGTGGTCTGGCGGTGCACATTCACTGAGTACCATTATTTCTGTTCATTGCCTGTCATAACTTGCAGGTTCCTCCTCACGTGGCCTGGAGGTGGCCAGTCACTGAGTACCATTACTTCAGTTCATGGTCTGTCGTAACTTGCAGGTTCCTCTTCTGGAGGTCTGGTTGTGGCCATTCCCTGAGTACCATTACTTCAGTTCACTGCCCGTCATCACTTGCAGGTTCCTCCTCTGGTGGCCAGGAGGTGGCCATTCACTGAGTACCATTACTTCAGTTCATTGCCTGACATAACTTGCAGGTTCCTCCTCTGGCGGCCTGGAAGTGGCCACTCACTGAGGACCATTACTTCAGTTAATTGCCTGTCATAACTTTCAGGTTCCTCCTCTGGTGGTCTGGCGGTGCACATTCACTGAGTACCATTACTTCAGTTCATTGCCGGTCATCGCTTGCAGGTTCCTCTTCTGGAGGTGGCCATTCACTGAGTATCATTACTTCAGTTCACGGCCTGACATCACTGGCAGGTTCCTCCTCTGTTTGCCTGGAGGTGGCCATTCACTGAGTACCATTACTTTAGTTCACGGCCTGTCATCACTTGCAGGTTCCTCCTATGGTGGCCTGGAGGTGGCCATTCGCTGAGTACCATTACTTCAGTTCATGGTCTGTCATAACTTGCAGGTTCCTCGTCTGGACGTGGACATTCACTGAGTACCATTACTTCAGTTCATGGTCTGTCATCACTTTCAGGTTCCTCCTCTGGTGGCCTGGCGGTGGACATTCACTGAGTACCATTACTTCAGTTAATTGCCTGTCATCACTTGCAGGCTCCTCCTTTGGTGGCCTGGAATAGGTCATTCACTGAGTACCTTTACTTCAGTTCATTGACTGTCACAACTTGCAGGTTCCTCCTCTGGTGGCCTGGCGGTGCACATTCACTGAGTACCATTACTTCAGTTTATTGCCGGTCATCACTTGCAGGTTCCTCTTCTGGAGGTGTCCATTCACTGAGTACCATTATTTCTGTTCATTGCCTGTCATAACTTGCAGGTTCCTCCTCACGTGGCCTGGAGGTGGCCATTCTCTGAGTACCATTTCTTCAGTTCATGGTCTGTCGTAACTTGCAGGTTCCTCTTCTGGAGGTCTGGTTGTGGCCATTCCCTGATTACCATTACTTTAGTTCATGGCCTGTCGTAACTTGCAGGTTCCTCCTCTGGTGGCCTGAAGGTGGCCATTCACTGAGTACCATTACTTCAGTTAACGGCCTGTCATCACTTGCAGGTTCCTCCTCTGGTGGCCTGGAGGTGGCCATTCACTGAGTACCATTACTTCAGTTCATGACCTGTCGTAACTTGCAGGTTCCTCTTCTGGAGGTCTGGTTGTGGCCATTCCCTGATTACCATTACTTTAGTTCATGGCCTGTCGTAACTTGCAGGTTCCTCCTCTGGTGGCCTGAAGGTGGCCATTCACTGAGTACCATTACTTCAGTTAACGGCCTGTCATCACTTGCAGGTTCCTCCTCTGGTGGCCTGAAGGTGGCCATTCACTGAGTACCATTACTTCAGTTCACGGCCTGTCATCACTTGCAGGTTTCTCCTCTGGTGGCCTGGAGGTTGCCATTCACTGAGTACCATTACTTCAGTTTACGGCCTGTCATCACCTGCAGGTTTCTCCTCTGGTGGCCTGGAGGTGGCCATTCACTGAGTACCATTACTTCAGTTCATGGTCAGTCATAAATTGCAGGTTCCTCGTCTGGAGGTGGACATTCACTGAGTGCCATTACTTCAGTTCATGGTCTGTCATAACTTGCAGGTTCCTCCTTTGGTGGCCTGGCGGTGGACTTTCACTGAGTACCATTATTTCAGTTCATGGTCTGTCTTAACTTGCAGGTTCCGTCTCTGGTGGCCTGGAGATGGTTATTCACTGAGTACCATTATTTCAGTTCATGGCCTGTCATCACTTGCAGGTTCCTCCTCTGGTGGCCTGGAGGTTGCCATTCACTGAGTACCATTACTTCAGTTCACGGCCTGTCATAACTTGCAGGTTCCTCCTCTGGTGGTCTGGCGGTGCACATTCACTGTGTACCATTATTTCTTTTCATTGCCTGTCATAACTTGCAGGTTCCTCCTCACGTGGCCTGGAGGTGGCCATT
This sequence comes from Triturus cristatus, assembly GCF_964204655.1. NCBI lineage: Eukaryota > Metazoa > Chordata > Amphibia > Caudata > Salamandridae > Triturus > Triturus cristatus. The sequence goes on along the minus strand of NW_028188101.1, from coordinate 27,593 downwards.
CACTGAGTACCATTACTTCAGTTGATGGCCTGTCGTAACTTGCAGGTTCCTCCTCTGGTGGCCTGAAGGTGGCCATTCACTGAGTACCATTACTTCAGTTCACGGCCTGTCATCACTTGCAGGTTCCTCCTCTGGTGGCCTGGAGGTGGCCATTCACTGAGTACCATTACTTCAGTTCATGGTCTGTCAACACTTGCAGGTCCCTCGTCTGGAGGTGGACATTCACTGAGTACCATTACTTCAGTTCATGGTCTGTCATAACTTGCGGGTTCCTCCACTGGTGGCCTGGCGGTGCACATTCACTGAGTACCATTACTTCAGTTCATTGCCGGTCATCGCTTACAGGTTCCTCTTCTGGAGGTGGCCATTCACTGAGTACCATTACCTCAGTTCACGACCTGACATCACTTGCAGGTTCCTCCTCTGGTTGCCTGGAGGTGGCCATTCACTGAGTACCATTACTTCAGTTCATTGCCTGTCATAACTTGCAGGTTCCTCCTCTGGTGGCCTGGAGGTGGCCATTCACTGAGTACCATTACTTCAGTTCATTGCCTGACATAACTTGCAGGTTCCTCCTCTGGTGGCCTGGAGGTGGCCACTCACTGAGGACCATTACTTCAGTTCATTGCCTGTCATAACTTGCAGGTTCCTCCTCTGGTGGTCTGGCGGTGCACATTCACTGTGTACCATTATTTCTTTTCATTGCCTGTCATAACTTGCAGGTTCCTCCTCACGTGGCCTGGAGGTGGCCATTCACTGAGTACCATTACTTCAATTCATGGTCTGTCGTAACTTGCAGGTTCCTCTTCTGGAGGTCTGGTTGTGGCCATTCCCTGAGTACCATTACTTCAGTTCACGGCCTGTCATCACTTGCAGGTTCCTCCTCTGGTTGCCTGGAGGTGGCCATTCACTGAGTACCATTACTTCAGTTCATTGCCTGACATAACTTGCAGGTTCCTCCTCTGGCGGCCTGGAAGTGGCCACTCACTGAGGACCATTACTTCAGTTAATTGCCTGTCATAACTTGCAGGTTCCTCCTCTGGTGGTCTGGCGGTGCACATTCACTGAGTACCATTACTTCAGTTCATTGCCGGTCATCGCTTGCAGATTCCTCTTCTGGAGGTGGCCATTCACTGAGTACCATTACCTCAGTTCACGACCTGACATCACTTGCAGGTTCCTCCTCTGGTTGCCTGGAGGTGGCCATTCACTGAGTACCATTACTTCAGTTCATTGCCTGTCATAACTTGCAGGTTCCTCCTCTGGTGGCCTGGAGGTGGCCATTCACTGAGGACCATTACTTCAGTTCATTGCCTGACATAACTTTCAGGATCCTCCTCTGGTGGCCTGGAGGTGGCCACTCACTGAGGACCATTACTTCAGTTCATTGCCTGTCATAACTTGCAGGTTCCTCCTCTGGTGGTCTGGCGGTGCACATTCACTGAGTACCATTATTTCTGTTCATTGCCTGTCATAACTTGCAGGTTCCTCCTCACGTGGCCTGGAGGTGGCCAGTCACTGAGTACCATTACTTCAGTTCATGGTCTGTCGTAACTTGCAGGTTCCTCTTCTGGAGGTCTGGTTGTGGCCATTCCCTGAGTACCATTACTTCAGTTCACGGCCTGTCATCACTTGCAGGTTCCTCCTCTGGTGGCCAGGAGGTGGCCATTCATTGAGTACCATTACTTCAGTTCATTGCCTGACATAACTTGCAGGTTCCTCCTCTGGCGGCCTGGAAGTGGCCACTCACTGAGGACCATTACTTCAGTTAATTGCCTGTCATAACTTGCAGGTTCCTCCTCTGGTGGTCTGGCGGTGCACATTCACTGAGTACCATTACTTCAGTTCATTGCCGGTCATCGCTTGCAGGTTCCTCTTCTGGAGGTGGCCATTCACTGAGTATCATTACTTCAGTTCACGGCCTGACATCACTGGCAGGTTCCTCCTCTGTTTGCCTGGAGGTGGCCATTCACTGAGTACCATTACTTTAGTTCACGGCCTGTCATCACTTGCAGGTTCCTCCTATGGTGGCCTGGAGGTGGCCATTCGCTGAGTACCATTACTTCAGTTCATGGTCTGTCATAACTTGCAGGTTCCTCGTCTGGACGTGGACATTCACTGAGTACCATTACTTCAGTTCATGGTCTGTCATCACTTTCAGGTTCCTCCTCTGGTAGCCTGGCGGTGGACATTCACTGAGTACCATTACTTCAGTTAATTGCCTGTCATCACTTGCAGGCTCCTCCTTTGGTGGCCTGGAATAGGTCATTCACTGAGTACCTTTACTTCAGTTCATTGACTGTCACAACTTGCAGGTTCCTCCTCTGGTGGCCTGGCGGTGCACATTCACTGAGTACCATTACTTCAGTTTATTGCCGGTCATCACTTGCAGGTTCCTCTTCTGGAGGTGTCCATTCACTGAGTACCATTATTTCTGTTCATTGCCTGTCATAACTTGCAAGTTCCTCCTCACGTGGCCTGGAGGTGGCCATTCTCTGAGTACCATTTCTTCAGTTCATGGTCTGTCGTAACTTGCAGGTTTCTCCTCTGGTGGCCTGGAGGTTGCCATTCACTGAGTACCATTACTTCAGTTTACGGCCTGTCATCACCTGCAGGTTCCTCCTCTGGTGGCCTGGAGGTGGCCATTCACTGAGTACCATTACTTCAGTTCATGGTCAGTCATAAATTGCAGGTTCCTCGTCTGGAGGTGGACATTCACTGAGTGCCATTACTTCAGTTCATGGTCTGTCATAACTTGCAGGTTCCTCCTTTGGTGGCCTGGCGGTGGACTTTCACTGAGTACCATTATTTCAGTTCATGGTCTGTCATAACTTGCAGGTTCCGTCTCTGGTGTCCTGGAGATGGTTATTCACTGAGTACCATTATTTCAGTTCATGGCCTGTCATCACTTGCAGGTTCCTCCTCTGGTGGCCTGGAGGTTGCCATTCACTGAGTACCATTACTTCAGTTCACGGCCTGTCATAACTTGCAGGTTCCTCCTCTGGTGGTCTGGCGGTGCACATTCACTGTGTACCATTATTTCTTTTCATTGCCTGTCATAACTTGCAGGTTCCTCCTCACGTGGCCTGGAGGTGGCCATTCACTGAGTACCATTACTTCAGTTCATGGCCTGTCGTAACTTGCAGGTTCCTCCTCTGGTGGCCTGAAGGTGGCCATTCACTGAGTACCATTACTTCAGTTCACGGCCTGTCATCACTTGCAGGTTCCTCCTCTGGTGGCCTGGAGGTGGCCATTCACTGAGTACCATTACTTCAGTTCATGGTCTGTCAACACTTGCAGGTTCCTCGTCTGGAGGTGGACATTCACTGAGTACCATTACTTCAGTTCATGGTCTGTCATAACTTGCGGGTTCCTCCACTGGTGGCCTGGCGGTGCACATTCACTGAGTACCATTACTTCAGTTCATTGCCGGTCATCGCTTGCAGGTTCCTCTTCTGGAGGTGGCCATTCACTGAGTACCATTACCTCAGTTCACGACCTGACATCACTTGCAGGTTCCTCCTCTGGTTGCCTGGAGGTGGCCATTCACTGAGTACCATTACTTCAGTTCATTGCCGGTCATCGCTTGCAGGTTCCTCTTCTGGAGGTGGCCATTCACTGAGTACCATTACCTCAGTTCATTGCCTGACATAACTTGCAGGTTCCTCCTCTGGTGGCCTGGAGGTGGCCACTCACTGAGGACCATTACTTCAGTTCATTGCCTGTCATAACTTGCAGGTTCCTCCTCTGGTGGCCTGGAGGTGGCCATTCACTGAGTACCATTACTTCAGTTCATTGCCTGACATAACTTGCAGGTTCCTCCTCTGGTGGCCTGGAGGTGGCCACTCACTGAGGACCATTACTTCAGTTCATTGCCTGTCATAACTTGCAGGTTCCTCCTCTGGTGGTCTGGCGGTGCACATTCACTGTGTACCATTATTTCTTTTCATTGCCTGTCATAACTTGCAGGTTCCTCCTCACGTGGCCTGGAGGTGGCCATTCACTGAGTACCATTACTTCAATTCATGGTCTGTCGTAACTTGCAGGTTCCTCTTCTGGAGGTCTGGTTGTGGCCATTCCCTGAGTACCATTACTTCAGTTCACGGCCTGTCATCACTTGCAGGTTCCTCCTCTGGTTGCCTGGAGGTGGCCATTCACTGAGTACCATTACTTCAGTTCATTGCCTGACATAACTTGCAGGTTCCTCCTCTGGCGGCCTGGAAGTGGCCACTCACTGAGGACCATTACTTCAGTTAATTGCCTGTCATAACTTGCAGGTTCCTCCTCTGGTGGTCTGGCGGTGCACATTCACTGAGTACCATTACTTCAGTTCATTGCCGGTCATCGCTTGCAGATTCCTCTTCTGGAGGTGGCCATTCACTGAGTACCATTACCTCAGTTCACGACCTGACATCACTTGCAGGTTCCTCCTCTGGTTGCCTGGAGGTGGCCATTCACTGAGTACCATTACTTCAGTTCATTGCCTGTCATAACTTGCAGGTTCCTCCTCTGGTGGCCTGGAGGTGGCCATTCACTGAGGACCATTACTTCAGTTCATTGCCTGACATAACTTGCAGGATCCTCCTCTGGTGGCCTGGAAGTGGCCACTCACTGAGGACCATTACTTCAGTTCATTGCCTGTCATAACTTGCAGGTTCCTCCTCACGTAGCCTGGAGGTGGCCAGTCACTGAGTACCATTACTTCAGTTCATGGTCTGTCTTAACTTGCAGGTTCCTCTTCTGGAGGTCTGGTTGTGGCCATTCCCTGAGTACCATTACTTCAGTTCACGGCCTGTCATCACTTGCAGGTTCCTCCTCTGGTGGCCAGGAGGTGGCCATTCATTGAGTACCATTACTTCAGTTCATTGCCTGACATAACTTGCAGGTTCCTCCTCTGGCGGCCTGGAAGTGGCCACTCACTGAGGACCATTACTTCAGTTAATTGCCTGTCATAACTTGCAGGTTCCTCCTCTGGTGGTCTGGCGGTGCACATTCACTGAGTACCATTACTTCAGTTCATTGCCGGTCATCGCTTGCAGGTTCCTCTTCTGGAGGTGGCCATTCACTGAGTATCATTACTTCAGTTCACGGCCTGACATCACTGGCAGGTTCCTCCTCTGTTTGCCTGGAGGTGGCCATTCACTGAGTACCATTACTTTAGTTCACGGCCTGTCATCACTTGCAGGTTCCTCCTATGGTGGCCTGGAGGTGGCCATTCGCTGAGTACCATTACTTCAGTTCATGGTCTGTCATAACTTGCAGGTTCCTCGTCTGGACGTGGACATTCACTGAGTACCATTACTTCAGTTCATGGTCTGTCATCACTTTCAGGTCCCTCCTCTGGTGGCCTGGCGGTGGACATTCACTGAGTACCATTACTTCAGTTAATTGCCTGTCATCACTTGCAGGCTCCTCTTTTGGTGGCCTGGAATAGGTCATTCACTGAGTACCTTTACTTCAGTTCATTGACTGTCACAACTTGCAGGTTCCTCCTCTGGTGGCCTGGCGGTGCACATTCACTGAGTACCATTACTTCAGTTTATTGCCGGTCATCGCTTGCAGGTTCCTCTTCTGGAGGTGTCCATTCACTGAGTACCATTATTTCTGTTCATTGCCTGTCATAACTTGCAGGTTCCTCCTCACGTGGCCTGGAGGTGGCCATTCTCTGAGTACCATTTCTTCAGTTCATGGTCTGTCGTAACTTGCAGGTTCCTCTTCTGGAGGTCTGGTTGTGGCCATTCCCTGATTACCATTACTTTAGTTCATGGCCTGTCGTAACTTGCAGGTTCCTCCTCTGGTGGCCTGAAGGTGGCCATTCACTGAGTACCATTACTTCAGATAACGGCCTGTCATCACTTGTAGGTTCCTCCTCTGGTGGCCTGGAGGTGGCCATTCACTGAGTACCATTACTTCAGTTCATGACCTGTCGTAACTTGCAGGTTTCTCCTCTGGTGGCCTGAAGGTGGCCATTCACTGAGTACCATTACTTCAGTTCACGGCCTGTCATCACTTGCAGGTTTCTCCTCTGGTGGCCTGGAGGTGGCCATTCACTGAGTACCATTACTTCAGTTCATGGTCTGTCATAAATTGCAGGTTCCTCGTCTGGAGGTGGACATTCACTGAGTGCCATTACTTCAGTTCATGGTCTGTCATAACTTGCAGGTTCCTCCTTTGGTGGCCTGGCGGTGGACTTTCACTGAGTACCATTATTTCAGTTCATGGTCTGTCATAACTTGCAGGTTCCGTCTCTTGTGGCCTGGAGATGGTTATTCACTGAGTACCATTATTTCAGTTCATGGCCTGTCATCACTTGCAGGTTCCTCCTCTGGTGGCCTGGAGGTGGCCATTCACTGAGTACCATTACTTCAGTTCATGGTCTGTCATCACTTGCAGGTTCCTCCTCTGGTGGCCTGGAGGTTGCCATTCACTGAGTACCATTACTTCAGTTCATGGTCTGTCAGAACTTGCAGGTTCCTCGTCTGGAGGTGGACATTCACTGAGTACCATTACTTCAGTTCATGGTCTGTCATAACTTGCGGGTTCCTCCACTGGTGGCCTGGCGGTGCACATTCACTGAGTACCATTACTTCAGTTCATTGCCGGTCATCGCTTGCAGGTTCGTCTTCTGGAGGTGGCCATTCACTGAGTACCATTACCTCAGTTCACGACCTGACATCACTTGCAGGTTCCTCTTCTGGTTGCCTGGAGGTGGCCATTCACTGAGTACCATTACTTCAGTTCATTGCCTGTCATAACTTGCAGGTTCCTCCTCTGGTGGCCTGGAGGTGGCCATTCACTGAGTACCATTACTTCAGTTCATTGCCTGACATAACTTGCAGGTTCCTCCTCTGGTGGCCTGGAGGTGGCCACTCACTGAGGACCATTACTTCAGTTCCTTGCCTGTCATAACTTGCAGGTTCCTCCTCTGGTGGTCTGGCGGTGCACATTCATTGAGTACCATTACTTCAGTTCATTGCCGGTCATTGCTTGCAGGTTCCTCTTCTGGAGGTGGCCATTCACTGAGTACCATTACTTCAGTTCACGCCCTGACATCACTGGCAGGTTCCTCCTCTGTTTGCCTGCAGGTGGCCATTCACTGAGTACCATTACTTCAGTTCATGGTCTGTCATAACTTGCAGGTTCCTCGTCTGGAGGTGGACATTCACTGAGTACCATTACTTCAGTTCATGGTCTGTCATAACTTGCAGGTTCCTCCTCTGGTGGCCTGGCAGTGGACTTTCACTGAGTACCATTATTTCAGTTCATGGTCTGTCATCACTTTCAGGTTCCTCCTCTGGTGGCCTGGCGGTGCACATTCACTGAGTACCATTACTTCAGTTTATTGCCGGTCATCGCTTGCAGGTTCCTCTTCTGGAGGTGGCCATTCACTGAGTACCATTATTTCTGTTCATTGCCTGTCATAACCCGCAGGTTCCTCCTCACGTGGCCTGGAGGTGGCCATTCACTGAGTACAATTACTTCAGTTCATGGTCTGTCGTAACTTGCAGGTTCTTCTTCTGGAGGTCTGGTTGTGGCCATTCACTGAGTACCATTACTTCACTTCATTGCCTGTCATCACTTGCAGGTTCCTCCTCTGGTGGCCTGGAGCTGGCCATTCACTGAGTACAATTATTTCAGTTCATGGCCTGTCCTCACTTGCAGGTTCCTCCTCTGGTGACCTGGAGGTGGCCATTCACTGAGTACCATTACTTCAGTTCATTGTCTGTCATAACTTGCAGGTTCCTCTTCTGGAGGTCTGGAGGTCTGGAGGTGGCCGTTCACTGAGTACCATTACTTCAGTTCATGGCCTGTCGTAACTTGCAGGTTCCTCCTCTGGTGGCCTGAAGGTGGCCATTCACTGAGTACCATTACTTCAGTTCACGGCCTGTCATCACTTGCAGGTTCCTCCTCTGGTGGCCTGGAGGTTGCTATTCACTGAGTACCATTACTTCGGTTCACGGCCTGTCATCACCTGCAGGTTCCTCCTCTGGTGGCCTGGAGGTGGCCATTCACTGACTACCATTTCTTCAGTTCATGGTCTGTCATAACTTGCAGGTTCGTCGTCTGGAGGTGGACATTCACTGAGTACCATTACTTCAGTTCATGGTCTGTCATAACGTGCAGGTTCCTCCTCTGGTGGCCTGGCGGTGCACTTTCACTGAGTACCATTATTTCAGTTCATGGTCTGTCATAACTTTCAGGTTCCTCCTCTGGTGGCCTGGCGGTGGACGTTCACTGAGTACCATTACTTCAGTTCATTGCCTGTCATCACTTGCAGGTTCCTCCTTTGGTGGTCTGGAATAGGTCATTCACTGAGTACCATTACTTCAGTTCATTGCCTGTCATAACTTGCAGGTTCCTCCTCTGGTGGCCTGGCAGTGCACATTCACTGAGTACCATTACTTCAGTTCATTGCCGGTCATCGCTTGCCGGTTCCTCTTCTGGAGGTGGCCATTCACTGAGTACCATTACCTCAGTTCACGACCTGATATCAATTGCAGGTTCCTCCGATGGTTGCCTGAAGGTGGCCATTCACTGAGTACCATTACTTCAGTTCATTGCCTGTCATAACTTGCAGGTTCCTCCTCTGGTGGCCTTGAGGTGGCCATTCACTGAGTACCATTACTTCAGTTCATTGCCTGACATAACTTGCAGGTTCCTCATCTAGTGGCCTGGAGGTGGCCACTCACTGAGGACCATTACTTCAGCCTGTCATAACTTGCAGGTTCCTCCTCTGGTGGTCTGGCGGTGCACATTCACTGAGTACCATTACTTCAGTTCATTGCCGGTCATCGCTTGCAGGTTCCTCTTCTGGAGGTGGCCATTCACTGAGTACCATTACTTCAGTTCACGACCTGACATCACTTGCAGGTTCCTCCTCTGGTGGCCTGGAGGTGGCCATTCACTGAGTACCATTACTTCAGTTCATGGCCTGTCGTAACTTGCAGGTTCCTCCTCTGGTGGCCTGAAGGTGGCCATTCACTGAGTACCATTACTTCAGTTAACGGCCTGTCATCACTTGCAGGTTCCTCCTCTGGTGGCCTGGAGGTGGCCATTCACTGAGTACCATTACTTCAGTTCATGGCCTGTCATAACTTGCAGGTTCCTCCTCTGGTGGCCTGAAGGTGGCCATTCACTGAGTACCATTACTTCAGTTCACGGGCTGTCATCACTTGCAGGTTCCTCCTCTGGTGGCCTGGAGGTTGCCGTTCAATGAGTACCATTACTTCAGTTCACGGCCTGTCATCACCTGCAGGTTCCTCCTCTGGTGACCTGGAGGTGGCCATTCACTGAGTACCATTACTTCAGTTCATGGTCTGTCATAACTTGCAGGTTCCTCGTCTGGAGGTGGACATTCACTGACTGCCATTACTTCAGTTCATGGTCTGTCATAACTTGCAGGTTCCTCCTCTGGTGGCCTGGCGGTGGACTTTCACTGAGTCCCGGTATTTCAGTTCATGGTCTGTCATAACTTGCAGGTTCCTTCTCTGGTGGCCTGGAGATGGTTATTCACTGAGTACCATTATTTCAGTTCATGGCCTGTCATCACTTGCAGGTTCCTCCTCTGGTGGCCTGGAGGTGGCCATTCACTGAGTACCATTACTTCAGTTTATTGCCGGTCATCGCTTGCAGGTTCCTCTTCTGGAGGTGGCCATTCACTGAGTACCATTATTTCTGTTCATTGCCTGTCATAACCCGCAGGTTCCTCCTCACGTGGCCTGGAGGTGGCCATTCACTGAGTACCATTTCTTCAGTTCATGGTCTGTCGTAACTTGCAGGTTCTTCTTCTGGAGGTCTGGTTGTGGCCATTCACTGAGTACCATTAGTTCAGTTAACGGCCTGTCAGCACTTGCAGGTTCCTCCTCTGGTGGCCTGGAGGTGGCCATTCACTGAGTACCATTTCTTCAGTTCATTGCCTGTCATCACTTGCAGGTTCCTCCTCTGGTTGCCTGGAGCTGGCCATTCACTGAGTACCATTATTTCAGTTCATGGCCTGTCATCACTTGCAGGTTCCTCCTCTGGTGACCTGGAGGTGGCCATTCACTGTGTACCATTACTTCAGTTCATGGTCTGTCATAACTTGCAGGTTCCTCTTCTGGAGGTCTGGAGGTGGCCATTCACTGAGTACCATTACTTCAGTTCATGGCCTGTCGTAACTTGCAGGTTCCTCCTCTGGTGGCCTGAAGGTGGCCATTCACTGAGTACCATTACTTCAGTTCACGGCCTGTCATCACTTGCAGGTTCCTCCTCTGGTGGCCTGGAGGTTGCCATTCACTGAGTACCATTACTTCAGTTCACGGCCTGTCATCACCTGCAGGTTCCTCCTCTGGTGGCCTGGAGGTGGCCATTCACTGACTACCATTTCTTCAGTTCATGGTCTGTCATAACTTGCAGGTTCGTCGTCTGGAGGTGGACATTCACTGAGTACCATTACTTCAGTTCATGGTCTGTCATAACTTGCAGGTTCCTCCTCTGGTGGCCTGGCGGTGCACTTTCACTGAGTACCATTATTTCAGTTCATGGTCTGTCATAACTTTCAGGTTCCTCCTCTGGTGGCCTGGCGGTGGACGTTCACTGAGTACCATTACTTCAGTTCATGACCTGTCGTAACTTGCAGGTTTCTCCTCTGGTGGCCTGAAGGTGGCCATTCACTGAGTACCATTACTTCAGTTCACGGCCTGTCATCACTTGCAGGTTTCTCCTCTGGTGGCCTGGAGGTGGCCATTCACTGAGTACCATTACTTCAGTTCATGGTCTGTCATAACTTGCAGGTTCCTCCTTTGGTGGCCTGGCGGTGGACTTTCACTGAGTACCATTATTTCAGTTCATGGTCTGTCATAACTTGCAGGTTCCGTCTCTGGTGGCCTGGAGATGGTTATTCACTGAGTACCATTATTTCAGTTCATGGCCTGTCTTCACTTGCAGGTTCCTCCTCTGGTGGCCTGGAGGTGGCCATTCACTGAGTACCATTACTTCAGTTCATGGTCTGTCATCACTTGCAGGTTCCTCCTCTGGTGGCCTGGAGGTTGCCATTCACTGAGTACCATTACTTCAGTTCACGGCCTGTCATCACCTGCAGGTTCCTCCTCTGGTGGCCTGGAGGTGGCCATTCACTGAGTACCATTACTTCAGTTCATGGTCTGTCAGAACTTGCAGGTTCCTCGTCTGGAGGTGGACATTCACTGAGTACCATTACTTCAGTTCATGGTCTGTCATAACTTGCGGGTTCCTCCACTGGTGGCCTGGCGGTGCACATTCACTGAGTACCATTACTTCAGTTCATTGCCGGTCATCGCTTGCAGGTTCGTCTTCTGGAGGTGGCCATTCACTGAGTACCATTACCTCAGTTCACGACCTGACATCACTTGCAGGTTCCTCTTCTGGTTGCCTGGAGGTGGCCATTCACTGAGTACCATTACTTCAGTTCATTGCCTGTCATAACTTGCAGGTTCCTCCTCTGGTGGCCTGGAGGTGGCCATTCACTGAGTACCATTCCTTCAGTTCCTTGCCTGTCATAACTTGCAGGTTCCTCCTCTGGTGGTCTGGCGGTGCACATTCACTGAGTACCATTACTTCAGTTTATTGCCGGTCATTGCTTGCAGGTTCCTCTTCTGGAGGTGGCCATTCACTGAGTACCATTACTTTAGTTCACGCCCTGACATCACTGGCAGGTTCCTCCTCTGTTTGCCTGCAGGTGGCCATTCACTGAGTACCATTACTTCAGTTCACGGCCTGTCATCACTTGCAGGTTCCTCCTCTGGTGTCCTGGAGGTGGCAATTCGCTGAGTACCATTACTTCAGTTCATGGTCTGTCATAACTTGCAGGTTCCTCGTCTGGAGGTGGACATTCACTGAGTACCATTACTTCAGTTCATGGTCTGTCATAACTTGCAGGTTCCTCCTCTGGTGGCCTGGCAGTGGACTTTCACTGAGTACCATTATTTCAGTTCATGGTCTGTCATCACTTTCAGGTGCCTCCTCTGGTGGCCTGGCGGTGCACATTCACTGAGTACCATTACTTCAGTTTATTGCCGGTCATCGCTTGCAGGTTCCTCTTCTGGAGGTGGCCATTCACTGAGTACCATTATTTCTGTTCATTGCCTGTCATAACCCGCAGGTTCCTCCTCACGTGGCCTGGAGGTGGCCATTCACTGAGTACAATTACTTCAGTTCATGGTCTGTCGTAACTTGCAGGCTCTTCTTCTGGAGGTCTGGTTGTGGCCATTCACTGAGTACCATTACTTCACTTCATTGCCTGTCATCACTTGCAGGTTCCTCCTCTGGTGGCCTGGAGCTGGCCATTCACTGAGTACCATTATTTCAGTTTATTGCCGGTCATCGCTTGCAGGTTCCTCTTCTGGAGGTGGCCATTCACTGAGTACCATTATTTCAGTTCATGGCCTGTCATCACTTGCAGGTTCCTCCTCTGGTGGCCTGGAGGTGGCCATTCACTGAGTACCATTACTTCAGTTTATTGCCGGTCATCGCTTGCAGGTTCCTCTTCTGGAGGTGGCCATTCACTGAGTACCATTATTTCTGTTCATTGCCTGTCATAACCCGCAGGTTCCTCCTCACGTGGCCTGGAGGTGGCCATTCACTGAGTACCATTTCTTCAGTTCATGGTCTGTCGTAACTTGCAGGTTCTTCTTCTGGAGGTCTGGTTGTGGCCATTCACTGAGTACCATTAGTTCAGTTAACGGCCTGTCAGCACTTGCAGGTTCCTCCTCTGGTGGCCTGGAGGTGGCCATTCACTGAGTACCATTTCTTCAGTTCATTGCCTGTCATCACTTGCAGGTTCCTCCTCTGGTTGCCTGGAGCTGGCCATTCACTGAGTACCATTATTTCAGTTCATGGCCTGTCATCACTTGCAGGTTCCTCCTCTGGTGACCTGGAGGTGGCCATTCACTGTGTACCATTACTTCAGTTCATGGTCTGTCATAACTTGCAGGTTCCTCTTCTGGAGGTCTGGAGGTGGCCATTCACTGAGTACCATTACTTCAGTTCATGGCCTGTCGTAACTTGCAGGTTCCTCCTCTGGTGGCCTGAAGGTGGCCATTCACTGAGTACCATTACTTCAGTTCACGGCCTGTCATCACTTGCAGGTTCCTCCTCTGGTGGCCTGGAGGTTGCCATTCACTGAGTACCATTACTTCAGTTCACGGCCTGTCATCACCTGCAGGTTCCTCCTCTGGTGGCCTGGAGGTGGCCATTCACTGACTACCATTTCTTCAGTTCATGGTCTGTCATAACTTGCAGGTTCGTCGTCTGGAGGTGGACATTCACTGAGTACCATTACTTCAGTTCATGGTCTGTCATAACTTGCAGGTTCCTCCTCTGGTGGCCTGGCGGTGCACTTTCACTGAGTACCATTATTTCAGTTCATGGTCTGTCATAACTTTCAGGTTCCTCCTCTGGTGGCCTGGCGGTGGACGTTCACTGAGTACCATTACTTCAGTTCATGACCTGTCGTAACTTGCAGGTTTCTCCTCTGGTGGCCTGAAGGTGGCCATTCACTGAGTACCATTACTTCAGTTCACGGCCTGTCATCACTTGCAGGTTTCTCCTCTGGTGGCCTGGAGGTGGCCATTCACTGAGTACCATTACTTCAGTTCATGGTCTGTCATAACTTGCAGGTTCCTCCTTTGGTGGCCTGGCGGTGGACTTTCACTGAGTACCATTATTTCAGTTCATGGTCTGTCATAACTTGCAGGTTCCGTCTCTGGTGGCCTGGAGATGGTTATTCACTGAGTACCATTATTTCAGTTCATGGCCTGTCTTCACTTGCAGGTTCCTCCTCTGGTGGCCTGGAGGTGGCCATTCACTGAGTACCATTACTTCAGTTCATGGTCTGTCATCACTTGCAGGTTCCTCCTCTGGTGGCCTGGAGGTTGCCATTCACTAAGTACCATTACTTCAGTTCACGGCCTGTCATCACCTGCAGGTTCCTCCTCTGGTGGCCTGGAGGTGGCCATTCACTGAGTACCATTACTTCAGTTCATGGTCTGTCAGAACTTGCAGGTTCCTCGTCTGGAGGTGGACATTCACTGAGTACCATTACTTCAGTTCATGGTCTGTCATAACTTGCGGGTTCCTCCACTGGTGGCCTGGCGGTGCACATTCACTGAGTACCATTACTTCAGTTCATTGCCGGTCATCGCTTGCAGGTTCGTCTTCTGGAGGTGGCCATTCACTGAGTACCATTACCTCAGTTCACGACCTGACATCACTTGCAGGTTCCTCTTCTGGTTGCCTGGAGGTGGCCATTCACTGAGTACCATTACTTCAGTTCATTGCCTGTCATAACTTGCAGGTTCCTCCTCTGGTGGCCTGGAGGTGGCCATTCACTGAGTACCATTCCTTCAGTTCCTTGCCTGTCATAACTTGCAGGTTCCTCCTCTGGTGGTCTGGCGGTGCACATTCACTGAGTACCATTACTTCAGTTTATTGCCGGTCATTGCTTGCAGGTTCCTCTTCTGGAGGTGGCCATTCACTGAGTACCATTACTTTAGTTCACGCCCTGACATCACTGGCAGGTTCCTCCTCTGTTTGCCTGCAGGTGGCCATTCACTGAGTACCATTACTTCAGTTCACGGCCTGTCATCACTTGCAGGTTCCTCCTCTGGTGTCCTGGAGGTGGCAATTCGCTGAGTACCATTACTTCAGTTCATGGTCTGTCATAACTTGCAGGTTCCTCGTCTGGAGGTGGACATTCACTGAGTACCATTACTTCAGTTCATGGTCTGTCATAACTTGCAGGTTCCTCCTCTGGTGGCCTGGCAGTGGACTTTCACTGAGTACCATTATTTCAGTTCATGGTCTGTCATCACTTTCAGGTTCCTCCTCTGGTGGCCTGGCGGTGCACATTCACTGAGTACCATTACTTCAGTTTATTGCCGGTCATCGCTTGCAGGTTCCTCTTCTGGAGGTGGCCATTCACTGAGTACCATTATTTCTGTTCATTGCCTGTCATAACCCGCAGGTTCCTCCTCACGTGGCCTGGAGGTGGCCATTCACTGAGTACAATTACTTCAGTTCATGGTCTGTCGTAACTTGCAGGCTCTTCTTCTGGAGGTCTGGTTGTGGCCATTCACTGAGTACCATTACTTCACTTCATTGCCTGTCATCACTTGCAGGTTCCTCCTCTGGTGGCCTGGAGCTGGCCATTCACTGAGTACCATTATTTCAGTTCATGGCCTGTCCTCACTTGCAGGTTCCTCCTCTGGTGACCTGGAGGTGGCCATTCACTGAGTACCATTACTTCAGTTCATTGTCTGTCATAACTTGCAGGTTCCTCTTCTGGAGGTCTGGAGGTCTGGAGGTGGCCGTTCACTGAGTACCATTACTTCAGTTCATGGCCGGTCGTAACTTGCAGGTTCCTCCTCTGGTGGCCTGAAGGTGGCCATTCACTGAGTACCATTACTTCAGTTCACGGCCTGTCATCACTTGCAGGTTCCTCCTCTGGTGGCCTGGAGGTTGCTATTCACTGAGTACCATTACTTCGGTTCACGGCCTGTCATCACCTGCAGGTTCCTCCTCTGGTGGCCTGGAGGTGGCCATTCACTGACTACCATTTCTTCAGTTCATGGTCTGTCATAACTTGCAGGTTCGTCGTCTGGAGGTGGACATTCACTGAGTACCATTACTTCAGTTCATGGTCTGTCATAACGTGCAGGTTCCTCCTCTGGTGGCCTGGCGGTGCACTTTCACTGAGTACCAATATTTCAGTTCATGGTCTGTCATAACTTTCAGGTTCCTCCTCTGGTGGCCTGGCGGTGGACGTTCACTGAGTACCATTACTTCAGTTCATTGCCTGTCATCACTTGCAGGTTCCTCCTTTGGTGGCCTGGAATAGGTCATTCACTGAGTACCATTACTTCAGTTCATTGCCTGTCATAACTTGCAGGTTCCTCCTCTGGTGGCCTGGCAGTGCACATTCACTGAGTACCATTACTTCAGTTCATTGCCGGTCATCGCTTGCCGGTTCCTCTTCTGGAGGTGGCCATTCACTGAGTACCATTACCTCAGTTCACGACCTGATATCAATTGCAGGTTCCTCCGATGGTTGCCTGAAGGTGGCCATTCACTGAGTACCATTACTTCAGTTCATTGCCTGTCATAACTTGCAGGTTCCTCCTCTGGTGGCCTTGAGGTGGCCATTCACTGAGTACCATTACTTCAGTTCATTGCCTGACATAACTTGCAGGTTCCTCATCTAGTGGCCTGGAGGTGGCCACTCACTGAGGACCATTACTTCAGCCTGTCATAACTTGCAGGTTCCTCCTCTGGTGGTCTGGCGGTGCACATTCACTGAGTACCATTACTTCAGTTCATTGCAGGTCATCGCTTGCAGGTTCCTCTTCTGGAGGTGGCCATTCACTGAGTACCATTACTTCAGTTCACGACCTGACATCACTTGCAGGTTCCTCCTCTGGTGGCCTGGAGGTGGCCATTCACTGAGTACCATTACTTCAGTTCATGGCCTGTCGTAACTTGCAGGTTTCTCCTCTGGTGGCCTGAAGGTGGCCATTCACTGAGTACCATTACTTCAGTTAACGGCCTGTCATCACTTGCAGGTTCCTCCTCTGGTGGCCTGGAGGTGGCCATTCACTGAGTACCATTACTTCAGTTCATGGCCTGTCATAACTTGCAGGTTCCTCCTCTGGTGGCCTGAAGGTGGCCATTCACTGAGTACCATTACTTCAGTTCACGGGCTGTCATCACTTGCAGGTTCCTCCTCTGGTGGCCTGGAGGTTGCCGTTCAATGAGTACCATTACTTCAGTTCACGGCCTGTCATCACCTGCAGGTTCCTCCTCTGGTGACCTGGAGGTGGCCATTCACTGAGTACCATTACTTCAGTTCATGGTCTGTCATAACTTGCAGGTTCCTCGTCTGGAGGTGGACATTTACTGAGTGCCATTACTTCAGTTCATGGTCTGTCATAACTTGCAGGTTCCTCCTCTGGTGGCCTGGCGGTGGACTTTCACTGAGTACCGTTCTTTCAGTTCATGGTCTGTCATAACTTGCAGGTTCCTTCTCTGGTGGCCTGGAGATGGTTATTCACTGAGTACCATTATTTCAGTTCATGGCCTGTCATCACTTGCAGGTTCCTCCTCTGGTGGCCTGGAGGTGGCCATTCACTGAGTACCATTACTTCAGTTTATTGCCGGTCATCGCTTGCAGGTTCCTCTTCTGGAGGTGGCCATTCACTGAGTACCATTATTTCTGTTCATTGCCTGTCATAACCCGCAGGTTCCTCCTCACGTGGCCTGGAGGTGGACATTCACTGAGTACCATTTCTTCAGTTCATGGTCTGTCGTAACTTGCAGGTTCTTCTTCTGGAGGTCTGGTTGTGGCCATTCACTGAGTACCATTAGTTCAGTTAACGGCCTGTCAGCACTTGCAGGTTCCTCCTCTGGTGGCCTGGAGGTGGCCATTCACTGAGTACCATTACTTCAGTTCATTGCCTGTCATCACTTGCAGGTTCCTCCTCTGGTTGCCTGGAGCTGGCCATTCACTGAGTACCATTATTTCAGTTCATGGCCTGTCATCACTTGCAGGTTCCTCCTCTGGTGACCTGGAGGTGGCCATTCACTGAGTACCATTACTTCAGTTCATGGTCTGTCATAACTTGCAGGTTCCTCTTCTGGAGGTCTGGAGGTGGCCATTCACTGAGTACCATTACTTCAGTTCATGGCCTGTCGTAACTTGCAGGTTCCTCCTCTGGTGGCCTGAAGGTGGCCATTCACTGAGTACCATTACTTCAGTTCACGGCCTGTCATCACTTGCAGGTTCCTCCTCTGGTGGCCTGGAGGTGGCCATTCACTGAGTACCATTACTTCAGTTCATGGCCTGTCGTAACTTGCAGGTTCCTCCTCTGGTGGCCTGAAGGTGGCCATTCACTGAGTACCATTACTTCAGTTCACGGCCTGTCATCACTTGCAGGTTCCTCCTCTGGTGGCCTGGAGGTTGCCGTTCACTGAGTACCATTACTTCAGTTCACGGCCTGTCATCACCTGCAGGTTCCTCCTCTGGTGACCTGGAGGTGGCCATTCACTGAGTACCATTACTTCAGTTCATGGTCTGTCATAACTTGCAGGTTCCTCGTCTGGAGGTGGACATTCACTGAGTGCCATTACTTCAGTTCATGGTCTGTCATCACTTTCAGGTTCCTCCTCTGGTGGCCTGGCGGTGCACATTCACTGAGTGCCATTACTTCAGTTTATTGCCGGTCATCGCTTGCAGGTTCCTCTTCTGGAGGTGGCTATTCACTGAGTACCATTATTTCTGTTCCTTGCCTGTCATAACTTGCAGGTTCCTCCTCACGTGGCCTGGAGGTGGCCATTCACTGAGTACCATTACTTCAGTTCATGGTCTGTCGTAACTTGCAGGTTCCTCTTCTGGAGGTCTGGTTGTGGCCATTCACTGAGTACCATTACTTAAGTTAACGGCCTGTCAGCACTTGCAGGTTCCTCCTCTGGTGGCCTGGAGGTGGCCATTCACTGAGTACCATTACTTCAGTTCATTGCCTGTCATCACTTGCAGGTTCCTCCTCTGGTGGCCTGGAGGTGGCCATTCACTGAGTACCATTATTTCAGTTCATGGCCTGTCATCACTTGCAGGTTCCTCCTCTGGTGGCCTGGAGGTGGCCATTCACTGAGTACCATTACTTCAGTTCATGGTCTGTCATAACTTGCAGGTTCCTCTTCTGGAGGTCTGGAGGTGGCCATTCACTGAGTACCATTACTTCAGTTCATGGCCAGTCGTAACTTGCAGGTTCCTCCTCTGGTGGCCTGAAGGTGGCCATTCACTGAGTACCATTACTTCAGTTCATGGCCTGTCATCACTTGAAGGTTCCTCCTCTGGTGGCCTGGAGGTTGCCATTCACTGAGTACCATTACTTCAGTTCACGGCCTGTCATCACCTGCAGGTTCCTCCTCTGGTGGCCTGGAGGTGGCCATTCACTGAGTACCATTACTTCAGTTCATGGTCTGTCATAACTTGCAGGTTCCTCGTCTGGAGGTGGACATTCACTGAGTACCAATACTTCAGTTCATGGTCTGTCATAACTTGCGGGTTCCTCCACTGGTGGCCTGGCGGTGCACATTCACTGAGTACCATTACTTCAGTTCATTGCCGGTCATCGCTTTCAGGTTCCTCTTCTGGAGGTGGCCATTCACTGAGTACCATTACCTCAGTTCACGACCTGACATCACTTGCAGGTTCCTCCTCTGGTTGCCTGGAGGTGGCCATTCACTGAGTACCATTACTTCAGTTCATTGCCTGTCATAACTTGCAGGTTCCTCCTCTGGTGGCCTGGAGGTGGCCATTCACTGAGTACCATTACTTCAGTTCATTGCCTGACATAACTTGCAGGTTCCTCCTCTGGTGGCCTGGAGGTGGCCACTCACTGAGGACCATTACTTCAGTTCATTGCCTGTCATAACTTGCAGGTTCCTCCTCTGGTGGTCTGGCGGTGCACATTCACTGAGTACCATTACTTCAGTTCATTGCCGGTCATCGCTTGCAGGTTCCTCTTCTGGAGGTGGCCATTCACTGAGTACCATTATTTCTGTTCATTGCCTGTCATAACCCGCAGGTTCCTCCTCACGTGGCCTGGAGGTGGCAATTCACTGAGTACCATTACTTCAGTTCATGGTCTGTCGTAACTTGCAGGTTCTTCTTCTGGAGGTCTGGTTGTGGCTATTCACTGAGTACCATTAGTTCAGTTAACAGCCTGTCAGCACTTGCAGGTTCCTCCTCTGGTGGCCTGGAGGTGGCCATTCACTGAGTACCATTACTTCAGTTCATTGCCTGTCATCACTTGCAGGTTCCTCCTCTGGTGGCCTGGAGGTGGCCATTCACTGAGTACCATTATTTCAGTTCATGGCCTGTCTTCACTTGCAGGTTCCTCCTCTGGTGGCCTGGAGGTGGCCATTCACTGAGTACCATTACTTCAGTTCATGGTCAGTCATAACTTGCAGGTTCCTCTTCTGGAGGTCTGGAGGTGGCCATTCACTGAGTACCATTACTTCAGTTCATGGCCTGTCGTAACTTGCAGGTTCCTCCTCTGGTGGCCTGAAGGTGGCCATTCACTGAGTACCATTACTTCAGTTCACGGCCTGTCATCACTTGCAGGTTCCTCCTCTGGTGGCCTGGAGGTTGCCATTCACTGAGTACCATTACTTCAGTTCATGGCCTGTCATCACCTGCAGGTTCCTCCTCTGGTGGCCTGGAGGTGGCCATTCACTGACTACCATTTCTTCAGTTCGTGGTCTGTCATAACTTGCAGGTTCGTCATCTGGAGGTGGACATTCACTGAGTACCATTACTTTAGTTCATGGTCTGTCATAACTTGCAGGTTCCTCCTCTGGTGGCCTGGCGGTGGACTTTCACTGAGTACCATTATTTCAGTTCATGGTCTGTCAAAACTTTCAGGTTCCTCCTCTGGTGGCCTGGTGGTGGACGTTCACTGAGTACCATCACTTCAGTTCATTGCCTGTCATCACTTGCAGGTTCCTCCTTTGGTGGCCTGGAATAGGTCATTCACTGAGTACCATTACTTCAGTTCATTGCCGGTCAGGGCTTGCAGGTTCCTCTTCTGGAGGTGGCCATTCACTGAGTACCATTACCTCAGTTCACGACCTGATATCACTTGCAGGTTCCTCCTCTGGTTGCCTGAAGGTGGCCATTCACTGAGTACCATTACTTCAGTTCATTGCCTGTCATAACTTGCAGGTTCCTCCTCTGGTGGCCTTGAGGTGGCCATTCACTGAGTACCATTACTTCAGTTCATTGCCTGACATAACTTGCAGGTTCCTCCTCTAGTGGCCTGGAGGTGGCCACTCACTGAGGACCATTACTTCAGTTCATGGTCTGTCGTAACTTGCAGGTTCTTCTTCTGGAGGTCTGGTTGTGGCTATTCACTGAGTACCATTAGTTCAGTTAACAGCCTGTCAGCACTTGCAGGTTCCTCCTCTGGTGGCCTGGAGGTGGCCATTCACTGAGTACCATTACTTCAGTTCATTGCCTGTCATCACTTGCAGGTTCCTCCTCTGGTGGCCTGGAGGTGGCCATTCACTGAGTACCATTATTTCAGTTCATGGCCTGTCTTCACTTGCAGGTTCCTCCTCTGGTGGCCTGGAGGTGGCCATTCACTGAGTACCATTACTTCAGTTCATGGTCAGTCATAACTTGCAGGTTCCTCTTCTGGAGGTCTGGAGGTGGCCATTCACTGAGTACCATTACTTCAGTTCATGGCCTGTCGTAACTTGCAGGTTCCTCCTCTGGTGGCCTGAAGGTGGCCATTCACTGAGTACCATTACTTCAGTTCACGGCCTGTCATCACTTGCAGGTTCCTCCTCTGGTGGCCTGGAGGTTGCCATTCACTGAGTACCATTACTTCAGTTCATGGCCTGTCATCACCTGCAGGTTCCTCCTCTGGTGGCCTGGAGGTGGCCATTCACTGACTACCATTTCTTCAGTTCGTGGTCTGTCATAACTTGCAGGTTCGTCGTCTGGAGGTGGACATTCACTGAGTACCATTACTTTAGTTCATGGTCTGTCATAACTTGCAGGTTCCTCCTCTGGTGGCCTGGCGGTGGACTTTCACTGAGTACCATTATTTCAGTTCATGGTCTGTCAAAACTTTCAGGTTCCTCCTCTGGTGGCCTGGTGGTGGACGTTCACTGAGTACCATCACTTCAGTTCATTGCCTGTCATCACTTGCAGGTTCCTCCTTTGGTGGCCTGGAATAGGTCATTCACTGAGTACCATTACTTCAGTTCATTGCCGGTCAGGGCTTGCAGGTTCCTCTTCTGGAGGTGGCCATTCACTGAGTACCATTACCTCAGTTCACGACCTGATATCACTTGCAGGTTCCTCCTCTGGTTGCCTGAAGGTGGCCATTCACTGAGTACCATTACTTCAGTTCATTGCCTGTCATAACTTGCAGGTTCCTCCTCTGGTGGCCTTGAGGTGGCCATTCACTGAGTACCATTACTTCAGTTCATTGCCTGACATAACTTGCAGGTTCCTCCTCTAGTGGCCTGGAGGTGGCCACTCACTGAGGACCATTACTTCAGTTCATTGCCTGTCATAACTTGCAGGTTCCTCCTCTGGTGGTCTGGCGGTGCACATTCACTGAGTACCATTACTTCAGTTCATTGCCGGTCATCGCTTGCAGGTTCCTCTTCTGGAGGTGGCCATTCACTGAGTACCATTACTTCAGTTCACGACCTGACATCACTTGCAGGTTCCTCCTCTGGTGGCCTGGAGGTGGCCATTCACTGAGTTCCATTACTTCAGTTCATGGCCTGTCGTAACTTGCAGGTTCCTCCTCTGGTGGCCTGAAGGTGGCCATTCACTGAGTACCATTACTTCAGTTAACGGCCTGTCATCACTTGCAGGTTCCTCCTCTGGTGGCCTGGAGGTGGCCATTCACTGAGTACCATTACTTCAGTTCATGGCCTGTCGTAACTTGCAGGTTCCTCCTCTGGTGGCCTGAAGGTGGCCATTCACTGAGTACCATTACTTCAGTTCACGGCCTGTCATCACTTGCAGGTTCCTCCTCTGGTGGCCTGGAGGTTGCCGTTCACTGAGTACCATTACTTCAGTTCACGGCCTGTCATCACCTGCAGGTTCCTCCTCTGGTGACCTGGAGGTGGCCATTCACTGAGTACCATTACTTCAGTTCATGGTCTGTCATAACTTGCAGGTTCCTCGTCTGGAGGTGGACATTCACTGAGTGCCATTACTTCAGTTCATGGTCTGTCATAACTTGCAGGTTCCTCCTCTGGTGGCCTGGCGGTGGACTTTCACTGAGTACCATTATTTCAGTTCATGGTCTGTCATAACTTGCAGGTTCCTTCTCTGGTGGCCTGGAGATGGTTATTCACTGAGTACCATTATTTCAGTTCATGGCCTGTCATCACTTGCAGGTTCCTCCTCTGGTGGCCTGGAGGTGGCCATTCACTGAGTACCATTACTTCAGTTCATGGTCTGTCATAACTTGGAGGTTCCTCTTCTGGAGGTCTGGAGGTGGCCATTCACTGAGTACCATTACTTCAGTTCATGGCCTGTCGTAACTTGCAGGTTCCTCCTCTGGTGGCCTGAAGGTGGCCATTCACTGAGTACCATTACTTCAGTTCACGGCCTGTCATCACTTGCAGGTTCCTCCTCTGGTGGCCTGGAGGTTGCCATTCACTGAGTACCATTACTTCAGTTCACGTCCTGTCATCACCTGCAGGTTCCTCCTCTGGTGGCCTGGAGGTGGCCATTCACTGAGTACCATTACTTCAGTTCATGGTCTGTCATAACTTGCAGGTTCCTCGTCTGGAGGTGGACATTCACTGAGTACCATTACTTCAGTTCATTGCCGGTCATCGCTTGCAGGTTCCTCTTCTGGAGGTGGCCATTCAATGAGTACCATTACCTCAGTTCACGACCTGACATCACTTGCAGGTTCCTCCTCTGGTTGCCTGGAGGTGGCCATTCACTGAGTACCATTACTTCAGTTCATTGCCTGTCATTACTTGCAGGTTCCTCCTCTGGTGGCCTAGAGGTGGCCATTCACTGAGTACCATTACTTCAGTTCATTGCCGGTCATCGCTTGCAGGTTCCTCTTCTGGAGGTGGCAATTCACTGAGTAACATTACTTCAGTTCACGGCCTGACATCACTGGCAGGTTCCTCCTCTGTTTGCCTGGAGGTGGCCATTCACTGAGTACCATTACTTCAGTTCACGGCCTGTTATCACTTGCAGGTTCCTCCTCTGGTGTCCTGGAGGTGGCAATTCGCTGAGTACCATTACTTCAGTTCATGGTCTGTCATAACTTGCAGGTTCCTCGTCTGGAGGTGGACATTCACTGAGTACCATTACTTCAGTTCATGGTCTGTCATAACTTGCAGGTTCCTCCTCTGGTGGCCTGGCAGTGGACTTTCACTGAGTACCATTATTTCAGTTCATGGTCTGTCATCACTTTCAGGTTCCTCCTCTGGTGGCCTGGAGGTGCGCATTCACTGAGTACCATTACTTCAGTTTATTGCCGGTCATCGCTTGCAGGTTCCTCTTCTGGAGGTGGCCATTCACTGAGTACCATTATTTCTGTTCATTGCCTGTCATAACCCGCAGGTTCCTCCTCACGTGGCCTGTAGGTGGCCATTCACTGAGTACCATTACTTCAGTTCATGGTCTGTCGTAACTTGCAGGTTCTTCTTCTGGAAGTCTGGTTGTGGCCATTCACTGAGTACCATTAGTTCAGTTAACGGCCTGTCAGCACTTGCAGGTTCCTCCTCTGGTGGCCTGGAGGTGGCCATTCACTGAGTACCATTATTTCAGTTCATGGCCTGTCATCACTTGCAGGTTCCTCCTCTGGTGACCTGGAGGTGGCCATTCACTGAGTACCATTACTTCAGTTCATGGTCTGTCATAACTTGCAGGTTCCTCTTCTGGAGGTCTGGAGGTGGCCATTCACTGAGTACCATTACTTCAGTTCATGGCCTGTCGTAACTTGTAGGTTCCTCCTCTGGTGGCCTGAAGGTGGCCATTCACTGAGTACCATTACTTCAGTTCACGGCCTGTCATCACTTGCAGGTTCCTCCTCTGGTGGCCTGGAGGTTGCCATTCACTGAGTACCATTACTTCAGTTCACGGCCTGTCATCACCTGCAGGTTCCTCCTCTGGTGGCCTGGAGGTGGCCATTCACTGACTACCATTTCTTCAGTTCATGGTCTGTCATAACTTGCAGGTTCGTCGTCAGGAGGTGGACATTCACTGAGTACCATTACTTCAGTTCATGGTCTGTCATAACTTGCAGGTTCCTCCTCTGGTGGCCTGGCGGTGGACTTTCACTGAGTACCATTATTTCAGTTCATGGTCTGTCATAACTTTCAGGTTCCTCCTCTGGTGGCCTGGCGGTGGACGTTCACTGAGTACCATTACTTCAGTTCATTGCCTGTCATCACTTGCAGGTTTCTCCTTTGGTGGCCTGGAATAGGTCATTCACTGAGTACCATTACTTCAGTTCATTGCCTGTCATAACTTGCAGGTTCCTCCTCTGGTGGCCTGGCGGTGCACATTCACTGAGTACCATTACTTCAGTTCATTGCCGGTCATCGCTTGCCGGTTCCTCTTCTGGAGGTGGCCATTCACTGAGTACCATTACCTCAGTTCACGACCTGATATCAATTGCAGGTTCCTCCGATGGTTGCCTGAAGGTGGCCATTCACTGAGTACCATTACTTCAGTTCATTGCCTGTCATAACTTGCAGGTTCCTCCTCTGGTGGCCTTGAGGTGGCCATTCACTGAGTACCATTACTTCAGTTCATTGCCTGACAAAACTTGCAGGTTCCTCCTCTAGTGGCCTGGAGGTGGCCACTCACTGAGGACCATTACTTCAGTTCATTGCCTGTCATAACTTGCAGGTTCCTCCTCTGGTGGTCTGGCGGTGCACATTCACTGAGTACCATTACTTCAGTTCATTGCCGGTCATCGCTTGCAGGTTCCTCTTCTGGAGGTGGCCATTCACTGAGTACCATTACTTCAGTTCACGACCTGACATCACTTGCAGGTTCCTCCTCTGGTGGCCTGGAGGTGGCCATTCACTGAGTACCATTACTTCAGTTCATGGCCTGTCGTAACTTGCAGGTTCTTCCTCTGGTGGCCTGAAGGTGGCCATTCACTGAGTACCATTAGTTCAGTTCATTGCCTGACATAACTGGCAGGTTCCTCCTCTGGTGGCCTGGAGGTTGCCATTCACTGAGTACCATTACTTCAGTTCACGTCCTGTCATCACCTGCAGGTTCCTCCTCTGGTGGCCTGGAGGTGGGCATTCACTGAGTACCATTACTTCAGTTCATGGTCTGTCATAACTTGCAGGTTCCTCGTCTGGAGGTGGACATTCACTGAGTACCATTACTTCAGATCATGGTCTGTCATAACTTGCAGGTTCCTCCACTGGTGGCCTGGCGGTGCACATTCACTGAGTACCATTACTTCAGTTCATTGCCGGTCATCGCTTGCAGGTTCCTCTTCTGGAGGTGGCCATTCAATGACTACCATTACCTCAGTTCACGACCTGACATCACTTGCAGGTTCCTCCTCTGGTTGCCTGGAGGTGGCCATTCACTGAGTACCATTACTTCAGTTCATTGCCTGTCATAACTTGCAGGTTCCTCCTCTGGTGGCCTGGAGGTGGCCATTCACTGAGTACCATTACTTCAGTTCATTGCCGGTCATCGCTTGCAGGTTCCTCTTCTGGAGGTGGCCATTCACTGAGTAACATTACTTCAGTTCACGGCCTGACATCACTGGCAGGTTCCTCCTCTGTTTGCCTGGAGGTGGCCATTCACTGAGTACCATTACTTCAGTTCACGGCCTGTCATCACTTGCAGGTTCCTCCTCTGGTGGCCTGGAGGTGGCCATTCGCTGAGTACCATTAGTTCAGTTCATGGTCTGTCATAACTTGCAGGTTCCTCGTCTGGAGGTGGACATTCACTGAGTACCATTTTTTCAGTTCATGGTCTGTCATAACTTGCAGGTTCCTCCTCTGGTGGCCTGGCAGTGGACTTTCACTGAGTACCATTACTTCAGTTCACGGCCTGTCATCACTTGCAGGTTCCTCCTCTGGTGGCCTGGAGGTGGCCATTCACTGAGTACCATTACTTCAGTTCATGGTCTGTCATAACTTGCAGGTTCCTCTTCTGGAGGTCTGGAGGTGGCCATTCACTGAGTACCATTACTTCAGTTCATGGCCTGTCGTAACTTGCAGGTTCCTCCTCTGGTGGCCTGAAGGTGGCCATTCACTGAGTACCATTACTTCAGTTCACGGCCTGTCATCACTTGCAGGTTCCTCCTCTGGTGGCCTGGAGGTTGCCATTCACTGAGTACCATTACTTCAGTTCACGGCCTGTCATCACCTGCAGGTTCCTCCTCTGGTGGCCTGGAGGTGGCCATTCACTGAGTACCATTACTTCAGTTCATGGTCTGTCATAACTTGCAGGTTCCTCGTCTGGAGGTGGACATTCACTGAGTACCATTACTTCAGTTCATGGTCTGTCATAACTTGCGGGTTCCTCCACTGGTGGCCTGGCGGTACACATTCACTGAGTACCATTACTTCAGTTCATTGCCGGTCATCGCTTGCAGGTTCCTCTTCTGGAGGTGGCCATTCACTGAGTACCATTACCTCAGTTCACGACCTGACATCACTTGCAGGTTCCTCCTCTCGTTGCCTGGAGGTGGCCATTCACTGAGTGCCATTACTTCAGTTCATTGCCTGTCATAACTTGCAGGTTCCTGCTCTGGTGGCCTGGAGGTGGCCATTCACTGAGTACCATTACTTCAGTTCATTGCCTGACATAACTTGCAGGTTCCTCCTCTGGTGGCCTGGAGGTGGCCACTCACTGAGGACCATTACTTCAGTTCATTGCCTGTCATAACTTGCAGGTTCCTCCTCTGGTGGTCTGGCGGTGCACATTCACTGAGTACCATTACTTCAGTTCATTGCCGGTCATCGCCTGCAGGTTCCTCTTCTGGAGGTGGCCATTCACTGAGTACCATTACTTCAGTTCACAGCCTGACATCACTCGCAGG